>NC_088413.1:32755870-33055870 GCF_034236695.1 Oncorhynchus nerka | reverse complement strand
AGTCAAAAATTGTTAGTATCAAACATTCGCTTATTAGGCTATGGATGTATCTGAAATGGAACCCTAAAACCTATATAGTGCACGACCTTTGACCAGGATCCATAGGGCTCTTGTCAAAAGTTGTGCACTATATAAGGAATAGGTTGCCATCCCAAACACCCTACATCTGTCAGTATTTCATATGTAACATAACGTCCTGTGTTGAAAGCGGTATATAGAACAATGCAAGCTTATTATTGGGCAATTCCTCTGTAACAATGTCCTGTGTTGAAAGCCTATACAGGGTTCAGGATGGAGGAGAAGGAGAAAGGGTTGAGCTTGTATCCCGTTCCACTGTAGAACTTATTCTGGAACTCCACCCTGGGAAGAGGAAAAATAGGAATATTAGGGATGGAGAATGGTGTGGCTTGAAGGACGTCACGCTGCTTATTCAGCGACGACCACTTCCTCCTGACATGGCTCGAGCTGAGGCTGGAACCAAGCATCTCTGCTTTGCTAGCACACGTGACTGCCCTCCCGAAGCGCCACCGAAACGCTCACAATTCTGCGACACTTCAGGCTGAGAAGTTTCACATGTCCCCATGTGCTGTGCTGTGCGTGGGATACAAATCAACTGGTTGTGTTTGTGGGCGTGAGAGATGGAAAACATTGAGGGGCAACAGTTTGGTATGTGAATGACAACAGGGTGTGTGTGTGACCCACCAGTGCAATCTGAGCGCGTGCAGGAACGCGGACAGCCCCTCCATGACGAGCAGGATGGAGACGGTGAGTGTGGCGAAGAAGGAAAAGATGACGGCTAGAACTACAGATCCCACGTAGCCCTGCCACGACAGGCTGATACGCATCACCATCACCCATAGCACCTCCGACAGCTCTGCAACACACACAACTGGTATTATGCCGTACTCAAAACTACTGGGAACTCTGACTTGAGTGAGTTCAAGACAACTGGTAACTGAGAAACAAGCTCCGACTGGGAAAAATCATTTTGAACGGTCATCCAACTCGGAAACTGTCATCTTTCTAGAGCGCCGACCTGAAGCTCACTGACGTCATGATTTGACCTTGTTTTTTCCCAGTTGTCTTGAAAGCACCATAAGTAGGCTGTCACTTTTCCATTTAGCAAAGAGCATACAAATATGTGACTCTTTTTTAAAATTATAATCACCAGGTCACACAAATATATAAATGATTATGTATGTAGAAGAGCTGCTTAAAATGTACACTATTGTCAAAGGTTTGGGGTCACTTAGAAATGTCTTTGTTTTTGAAAGAAAAGCAGTCTAGACATTGACAACAGTGAAGAGGCAACTCCGGGATGCTGGACTTCTAGGCAGAGTTGCCAATAAAAAGAAAAGATTAAGATGGGCAAAAGAACACACTCTGGACAGAGGAATCGCCTCTTCACTGTTGACGTTGACACTGGTGTTTTGCGGGTATTTAATGAAGCTGCCAGTTGACTTGTGAGGCGTCTGTTTTTCAAACTAGACACTAAAGTACTTGTCCTCTTGCTTAGTTGTGCCCTGGGGCCTCCCACTCCCTTTTCTATTCTGGTTAGAGCCTGTTTGCGCTGTTCTGTGAAGGGAGTCGTACGAGATCTTCAGTTTCTTGGCAATTTCTCGCATGGAATAGCCTTCAATTGTCAGAACAAGAATAGACAGTTTCAGAAGAAAGTTATTTGTTTCTGGCCATTTTGAGCCTGTAATCGAACCCACAAATGCTGATGCTCCAGATACTTAACTAGTCTAAAGAAGGCCAGTTGTATTACTACTTTAATCAGGACAACAGTTTTCAGCTGTACTAACATAATTGCAAAAGGGTTTTCTAATGATCAATTAGCCTTTTAAAATGATACACTTGGATTAGCGAACACAACGTGCCATTGGAACACAGGAGTGATGGTTGCTGATAATGGGCCTCTGTTCGCCTATGTAAATATTCCATTCTTTAAAAATCTGCCGTTTCCAGCTACAATAGTCATTTACACCATTAACAATGTCTACACTGTATTTCTGAATGTTTTGATGTTATTTTATCAGACAACACATTTGCTCTTCTTTCAAAAACAAGGACATTTCTGAGTGACCCATAACTTTTGAACGGTAGTGAAGATATGTGTACAGTACCGGCCAAAACTTTGGAGCCCTTGACTTTTTCCACACTGTGTTACGTTACATCCTTATTCTAAAATGGATTAAATAAATCAAAAATCCTCAAACAAAAATGTATGACATTTGTCTATATAAGGTCCCATAGTTGACAGTGCATGTCAGAACAAAAACCAAGCCATGAGGAGGAAGGAATTTTCCATAGTGAGCCGAGACAGGATAGTGTCGAGGCACAGATCTGGGGAAGGGTACCAAAACATTTCTGCAGCATTGAAGGTCCCCAAGAAGAAAGTGGCCTACATAATTCCGCACTAGAGCTGGCCGCCCAGCCAAATTGAGCAATCGGGGGAGAAGGGCCTTGGTCAGGGAGGTGACCAAGAACATAATGGTCACTCTGACAGAGCTCGAGAGTTCATCTGTGGAGATGGGAGAACCTTCCAGAAGGACAACCATCTCTGCAGCACTCCACCAATCAGGCCTTTATGGTAGAGTGGCCAGACAGAAGCCACTCATTGGTTAAAGGCACATGACAGCCCGCTTGGAGTTTGCCAAAAGGCACCTATAGACTCTTAGACCATGAGAAATAAGATTCTCTGGTCTGATGAAGCCAATATTGAACTCTATGGCCTGAATGCCAAGCGGCACGTCTGGAGGAAACCTGGCACCATCCCTACGGTGAAGCATGGTGGTGGCAGCAGCATGCTGTGGGGATGTTTTTCAGCGGCAGGGACTGGGAGACTAGTCAGGATCAAGGTAAAGATGAACGGAGAAAAGTAGAGAGATCCTTGATGAAAACCTGTTAAGACGCTCAGGACCTATGACTGCAGCGAATGTTCACCTTCCGACAGGACAACGCAGGAGTGGCTTCGGGGCAAGTGTGTCCTTGAGTGGCCCAGCCAGAGCCCGGACTTGAACCCGATCGAACATCTCTGGAGAGACCTGAAAATAGCTGTGCCGCAACCTGACAGAGATTGAGAGGATCTGCAGAGCAGAATGGGAGAAACTCCCCAAATACAGGTGTGCCAAGCTTGTAGCATCATACCCAAGAAGACTCGCTGCCAAAGGTGCTTCAACAAAGTACTGAGTAAAGGGTCTGAATACTTATGTAAATGTGATATTTCACTTTCTTTTTAAAATTTTATCTAAAAACCTGTTTTTGCTTTGTCATTATGGGGTATTGTATTTAGATGTATGAATAAGGCTGTAACGTAACAATATGTGGAAAAAGTCAAGGGGTCTGAATACTTTCCAAAGGCACTATCAGTGGGTCAGGAGCTATAGCTATCAGTGGGTAAGTAGTTATGGGATACTTATGTTATATTGGATATTGCATTCAAAATGGCATCCCGATAGCCATTTTAGTTTTGGACTTAAACAGAACATACTCCATGAACTGCAGTGCTATGCTGGCATCGTTCAACATTTGGAGTTAACTTGGGAATAGAATGTGGGCTCTCTTTCGATTGCTTAAAGGTGATAGGAAAAGGGTTTCCTGATCAAAATAAAATAAGTAGTCTTCTCCTTGTCTCCCGCCCTTCATCTATTGATTAGGAAGTACTACTGATTAGGAAGTACTTGACAGGTGAAAGAAAGTCATGTGATGGAAGCTGGATTTAAGGTCAGACCACCACCCCTGCATTCAGTTGTCCAACTGACTAGGTATCCCCTCTTTCATCATTAGTCTCGCTTTCACCTGGTCAGTTCTTTCAGATCAGTGCCATGAAGGATGGATTTGAAAAACAATTGAGACGCGTGTAGATAAAGCAGGAGACTTAAGATTTAAGTTTATGTGTGTGCGTGTGTGTTATGACAATGTCACACACAGGCACAAACGTCACTGGCACGGTGTGTGTGTGTGTGTGTGTGTGTGTGTGAGAGAGACTCACGTGCATGTGCGAGGCTGAGGGCCCACAGTCGTAGATAGGAAGCTGTGTTGGAGATGCAGCCCAGACAGTACTCTATAGTGTGGATGGCCTGGTGCATGAACACATCTGCTGTATCAAACTCCTGCAGGGGAGGAGAGAAAGGGTTAAAACCAGAATCCCAAATCAACACTTAGCCCTGGTCCATATTCACGAGACACCAAACAAAAAAAACAGACCGAAACCTGGAGGGACTACCTTGTCCAATAAGAAACACCCATTTTCGTTTTCAGTTGAAAAACCTTTTGGTACGGTTTACATTAATTAACAAGACCCAGTTTCCTCAAATGAACCCTCCTACTTTCTACCCCTCCCTCTCCCTCACCTCCTCCTCTCTGGTTCCTCCTTCCTCCAGGTCTCCTTGTAACGCGTTGATGGAGCTGGTGTCTGTCACAAGGGGGCGCTCTTCTCCCTGTCTCACACACACACACACACACACACACACGACATGTGGCATCTATTACTTCCAATCAGAGGGTTGAGGTCTAGAACCAATGACTCAGTGGGGTAAACAGACTTCATGTCTCAATCACACACACTTAACTGTTCGCATTTCTTACAAATGCTGTCGGACTCCTTTTCTTACAAGCAAAAATGTAGTTATCCACTTCCAATCCCGGTCTCTCTCTCTCGCTCTCTCGCTCTCTCCCTCCCTCCCTACCTCCCCCCCTTACCCCTCTTGTGTTGGCTCGTCTCCTGTGGTTGTAGTAGAGATAGAGTGGTTTCCCTAGTAACAGGACAGGCACTGACGCCAGAGCGACCACCACCAGGACCCTCTGGACTATCATCTAGAGGGAGGGAGGGGACAGAAGAGAAACAGAGCTTAATGCAGCTAGGTGGACAGGGCAGGTACGATCACGTGTGTGCGTGCATGTCTGTCCGCCGTCCACACGTGACGTGTGTGCGCGTCTCACCTGTCCGCGGTAGAGGGGCGGATTATCCTCATTCTCAGTGAACAGGAACATATCTATGAAGTGTATGAGGATGCTGGGGGCCCGGTCGGAGTCCTGGGGGCTGAACGCCACCCACTTCAACAACACCATGAAGACCAGGTAGCCAAACAGACACTGCATGAACAACAGCTCTGGGATCAGTACCAGGAACACACTGCTCAGCTGGTTCAAGTGACTGGAGGGTGTGAGAGAGACAAAGAACATGACTGTGATCAGATGTGTTACTAAGGTCTCCTTGGAAAAGACAGGGTTCATTATAATACAAGGGTTAGAAGATATAGTGCCAAAAGATGTAGACGATATATAAATCACCGTTGATTTGTTACGGTAATGGTTTTAGGGTTGAAATGTTTGTGTCGGAGTGGAAGTGGAGACCTACATGTAGTTGAAAAAGGACAGGCAGACTCCGAAAGTCATGTGGACGACCCCAATGATGACAGACATCTTCATCTTGTACGAGTTCAGGAACGTCAGGTGGTTGTTGGCCAGCCGCCAGATCTACAGGTCAAAGGTCAGAAAACAGAGCCCAACAGACATCGTTTTGGAATGTGTCGAATTCAAGTATTCCGCACACAAGAATGTTTCTTTACGTTTAGTTTTGTTTCTCTTTTAATTTCTTGTGGAAACCAGCACAGTACCTAACATATTTGTACGGTTATAGGCCTATGCCTGTTAGTAATCGCCATTGCAGGACAATAAAAGGAAATGGAATTGCGTAATGTTAACGCCATGTTTTCATTTGACTCAGTCCTGAAAAATGTTGATGTGGCATCACCAGAGCCGACTCCAAAGCAGCAGTATGAAAGAGCTTGGATACATGTTTCCAGGGGGTTCCCAGTGCCGACTC
Source organism: Oncorhynchus nerka (assembly GCF_034236695.1). Classification (NCBI taxonomy): domain Eukaryota; kingdom Metazoa; phylum Chordata; class Actinopteri; order Salmoniformes; family Salmonidae; genus Oncorhynchus; species Oncorhynchus nerka. The sequence continues at coordinate 33,050,040 of NC_088413.1, read as the reverse complement.
ACTCCAAAGCAGCAGTATGAAAGAGCTTGGATACATGTTTCCAGGGGGTTCCCAGTGCCGACTCATTCAGTATGGAATGAAGACGTCGAACGGGAAAATAGGCCAAACCGATATAGATAAAAGAGATGGATGGATGTAGTTTAGAGTTCGTTACCGGGTCGATGCCAAACGGATAGGGTCCCTGGAACACTCCGGTCACGTTCGGGTCCAGAGTAAGATACTGGTTCTCCCTCAGAGTCTCATCACTGACACAGAATGGAGAGGACAATGTTAGTGTGTGTGTGTGTGCGTCTGTGTGTGTGTGTGTACGCATACATGTGTGTGTGTGTATCCATTTACGTCCAGTTGTAGTGCTGGAACATAGGTTGTAGGTGCCATCCCGACGGGAAGGGGCTGAGGCCTTTACTGAAACACTCGTTGTAGACGGCTCCGGTGTAGATCGAGAACAGACCCATCAACAAGATCAGATACCGACCACCAAACATCATCTGCCAGATCTGAGAGAGAGTGAGAGAGTGAGAAAGAGAGTGAGAGTGTTGCTCTTCAGTTGGATGATGTCAAGACGGGTACAGTGTAGCTGGGCCAGTTGAAACACTTTACTTTCCAGTACATGAAGACAAACTAGAGACAGGAAACTGGGATGATTGTGTGTTTGGGAAGAGGCTCTAGCTTCAGCTTCAGTCCTCTGGCGCCTGACGGGTGACACACCCTGGAGTCGCCCACCCCTGCATTAGAGGGCTCTCCCCTCCTCCTGTTTACCTTGTTGCTCCCGAGTGGAGCAGCGGTCTAAGGCACTGCATCTCACCTTGGTTCGAATCCAGGCTGTATCACAACCCGGCCGTGATTGGGAGTCCCATAGGGCCGCGCACAATTGGCCCAGCGTCGTCCGGATTTGGACGTCATTGTAAATAAGAATTTGTTCTTAACTGACTTGCTGATTTAAATAAATACAATTTTTTTTTTTTTTTTATAAAATAGTCCTGAGTTTCGGGTCTTTCTCCTGTAGTACCATCCACAAGGAGAGTGGTAAGCTGTGTGTACCTCGTTGTCGTTGGTCCTGAGATTGAGGTCTCTCTCCTGCAGCACCATCCAGAGGGCGGCCATGGTCATTAGGAGGCCGTGGCCCACGTCCCCAAACATCACCGCAAACAGGAAGGGGAAGGTGATGATGGTGTACACCGCTACAGACGGAGCCACAGGAGGGACAAACACACAAAACATACACAGAGAGCGAGAATTAGGGTTGACAGAGTTGGTGGATGACTGTTGAGTTTTCGTGTGTGTGTGTATGTATATATATACCTGGGTTGACCTCTCTGTATCTGGCAACACCGTATGCGTCTACAATGCTCTGGAAGCCGGCTGTGAAGGAGTTGGTGTGGAAGAGGGTGGGAGGAGGAGTGCTGGGGTCCGGGAGGCGGTTATAGAATGAGTCCACACCACTACCGTTCTTCCTCTGTGGGAGAGGGAGAGATGCGAGAGAGAGAGAGATATTCCTGTTAAAAGTAATCATAACACCAAAATCTGATTACGCATTCTTATGACGTTTCTACCTGAACAAAAGTCTCATTTCTTTCACCTTGATCATCCCTGTCTATTCTTTCACCTTGATCATCCCTGTCCTCCCTATTCCTCCCATCTCAGAGCAACTTTGATGGGGGTGGGGGCCACACAAAATCTTAACTGGTCATGTGGGTCTGCAGTAAACTTGCGGGTCTGCGTACCCACATCCATACACACACATGTAGTCGACTGATTTGTGCAATCAATTCATCTGTGCAGTTAAACTACACTGAACAAAAAATATAAAAGCAACATGCAACATTTTCAAATATATTTTTCAAATTATTATATTATTTATTTATTGGTATTTTACCCTCTTTTTTTCCTCCCCAATTTCGATCTTCTCTCATCTCTGCAACTCCTCAGTGGGTTTGGGATGCGGAGGTCGAGTCATGCATCCTCCGAAACGTGACCAGTCAACACCCGCCCGCCCGCTCTTAACACCCGCCCGCTCAACCCGGAAGCCAGCCGCAACAATGTGTTGGAGGAAACACTGTTCCCCTGACGACCGAGGTCAGCCTGCAGGTGCCCAGCCCGTCACAAGGAGTCACTAGAGCGCAATTAGCCAAGTTAAGCCCCCCCCACCAAAACCCTTCTCTAACCCGGACGACGCTGGGTCAATTGTGCGCCGCCCTATGGGACTACCGATCACGGCCGGTTGTGATACAACCCGGGAACGAACCAGGGTCTGTAGTGACGCCTCTAGCACTGAGATGCAGTGCCTTAGACTGCTGTGTCACTCGGGAGCCCAATTTCTATGATTTTACTGAGTTACAGGTCACAGAAGGAAATCAGTCAATTAAAATAATTAAATTAGACCCTAATCTATGGATTAGCTATTGATCGTGGCATGTGGAGTGTTGTCCCACTCCTCTTCAATGGCTGTGCGAAGTTGCTGGATATCGGCGGGAACTGGAACATGCTGCTGTACACGTCAATCCAGAGCATCCCAAACATGCACAATGGGTGACATGACTGGTGAGTATGCAGGCCATGGACAAAATGGACATTTGCAGCTTCCAGGAATTGTATATACAGTTGAAGTCGGAAGTTTACATAAACTTAGGTTGGAGTCATTAAAACTCGTTTTTCAACCACTCCACAAATTTCTTGTTAACAAACTGTAGTTTTGGCAAGTCGGTTAGGCCATCTACTTTGTGCATGACACAAGTCATTTGTCCAACAATTGGTTACAGACAGATTATTTCACTTATAATTCACCGTATCACAATTCCAGTGGGTCAGAAGTTTACTTACACTTTATTGTCCCCAGCACAAGATGCACCTGTGTAGTGATCATGCTGTTTAATCAGTTTCTTGATATGTCACACCTATCAGGTGGATGGATTATCTTGGCAAGTAGAAATGCTCACTAACAGGGATGTAAACAAACATTTTTGAGAAATAAGCTTTTTGTGTGTATGGAATCTTTCTGGGATGTTTATTTCAGCTCATGAAACTGGGGACCGACACTTTACATGTTGCGCTGATATTTTTATTCAGTATACTTAATTCTCTTAACTAAATGCATTATACCAGTAGCCAAGCCAGGCCTGGCCCTAGCCTTTTGGGGGCCCTAAGCGATATTTGGTTTTGACGGTGGAGAGAAAATGTAGATGTAATTTTAAAGTTCGAAACATTTTGCAATTTTGTCATGGGGCGGAGAGAAAATGTTGCAATTTTATAACTCATTTCATGCAATTCTACCCATTCTGCCATGGGGCAGAGGACAACATTTTTGTTTTACAGCAAATTTTTTCTTTCAAAGCAATTTTCCTGCAATTCGGCACATTTTTACATGACTTAATATGATATCAATGAGGGCCCCCTGGAAGTCAAGGCCTCTGGGCATGTGCCCGGTCAGTACTCATCCATGACGAATTACTACACGTTTTGATCGCTGGCTAGACTAACTTACCAATCTAAAAATGATGAGCTGACATGGATAATTGAGTGACTGTCAGTGACTGACATAACAAGAGGAAAAACTGCTGATTCACAACCAAATGTAGAAATTGCACCTTTTATATATTCTACTATTCTAACTCGTAAGTTGAGACCTCGACTGAGTTCTTAAAAGAAATACAAAAATAAATGTTTTTGGAAATTGATCCGAGGGCTTACAAAAGCTACATTTACATTACATTTAAGTCATTTAGCAGACGCTCTTATCCAGAGCGACTTACAAATTGGTGCGTTCACCTTTTGACATCCAGTGGAACTGCCACTTTACAATAGTGCATCCAAATATTTTAAGGGGGGGGGGGGGGAGGATTACTTTATCCTATCCTAGGTATTCCTTAAAGAGGTGGGGTTTCAGGTGTCTCCGGAAGGTGGTGATTGACTCCGCTGTCCTGGCGTCGTGAGGGAGTTTGTTCCACCATTGGGGGGCCAGAGCAGCGAACAGTTTTGACTGGGCTGAGCGGGAACTGTACTTCCTCAGTGGTAGGGAGGCGAGCAGGCCAGAGGTGGATGAACGCAGTGCCCTTGTTTGGGTGTAGGGCCTGATCAGAGCCTGGAGGTACTGAGGTGCCGTTCCCCTCACAGCTCCGTAGGCAAGCACCATGGTCTTGTAGCGGATGCGAGCTTCAACTGGAAGCCAGTGGAGAGAGCGGAGGAGCGGGGTGACGTGAGAGAACTTGGGAAGGTTGAACACCAGACGGGCTGCGGCGTTCTGGATGAGCTGTAGGGGTTTAATGGCACAGGCAGGGAGCCCAGCCAACAGCGAGTTGCAGTAATCCAGACGGGAGATGACAAGTGCCTGGATTAGGACCTGCGCCGCTAAAAAAAGAGAGAGAGAGAGAGAGAGAGAGAGAGAGAGAGAGAGAGAGAGCGAGAAAGCCGCCATTTGCCCATCCCTCCTCTATCTCCTCCCCTCCCTCCTCCTCTCTCACCGTTCCCTCTATCAGGGCGCTCTGCAGCAGTAGCAGTTTCCTGACGGGACACCAGGCCTCGGCGATCAGACACTTGTCAGTGACGGAGGGGCTGCAGAGGTTGAGCACGGCCTGGACAGCCTTACACTTCTGGACCCGCACCTTCCACTGGGGCAGCACGGCCACCGAGCGACACAGCAGCTGCTGCAGGTAGTGTTCCGTCTGGGAGAGGACCTGAGGGAAACCATGGAGGCAAGGAAGGGGTTTAATAAACACAGAATAGATAAGAATCCATACAAATAGAATGAGAACCATTCTAATGATATGGATAGAACACCTTCCACTGGGGCAGAACCTCCTGTCTGGGAGACCTGAAATAAATCATGGCGAAGAGGAAGGGGTTAACAAACCAGGGTGCTGCCATAGGAGTATTTTTTAAAATTTAAACTTTATTTAACTAGGCAAGTCAGTTAAGAAGAAATTCTTATTTACAATGGCAGCCTACCCCGGCCAAACACAGACGACAGCCTACCCCGGCCAAACCCAGACGGCGGCCTACCCCGGCCAAACCCAGACGACGGCCTACCCCGGCCAAACCCAGACGACGGCCTACCCCGGCCAAACCCAGACGGCGCTGGGCCAATTGTGCGCCGCCCTATGGTACTCCCAAACAGGGCCGGTTGTGATACAGCCTGGAATCGAACCAGGTTCTGTAGTGACACCTCGAGCACTGAGATGCAGTGCCTTAGACCGCTGCACCACTCGCGAGCCCAAGGTAGAACAGGAGTAGCCTGATATCTACCCAACATCGATGACGACTGACGAAGACACAGAAAACTGAGAGAAAACTGTTCCAGCTCAAAATGATCTGCTCGTCTCTGCCCATCTCTCTCTATCGCTCAATCTCGCTCTCTTTTCTTACCGTTTTGATGTCTACTATCCTTCCCTGCAGCCCGTGCAGAATCTTCTCTCTCTCCGTCGTGCCCTCTGGGTAGTCAAAGGTGTGGGTGTGGAAACTGAGAGAAGGACAGAAGAAGAAAGAGACAGAGGAAAGAAAGAAAGAGAGACAGGAAGAGAGAGAGAGACAGAGAGAGAGACAGGAAGAGAGAGAGAGAGAGAGAGAGAGACAGGAAGAGAGAGAGAGAAGGGGTAAGAAAAAAAAGAGACCAAGAATCATTAGATTAGACAATAAATGAGACAAATTCAACATGTAACTGAAAATTGTTAGAAACTTTGGATCTGCTCTCACTAACCAATCACAGATCTTCTTGACTTTCTGTCCAATTTGCTCGCCCCAGAAAGAGATGAGGAATACTGTCCACTGGACCATCTCACCCTGTGATTGGTTGAAGTAAGGAAGTGGGATTTAGAAGGGAGGGGGACATAATTTTGCTGATGTGTGTGGAAAGGCAAATACGTCCATTCTTCATAAGGATCCTCCGACATTCTTTCCTTTGCTCGTCCATCTTTATTCCTTATTTCCTGTATTCATCCCTCTACTGTCCACCCTCTCATTTATTACCGTTTCAGGAAGCTCCAGCCTCTCCTCCATCTCCCTGAAGTCGACGATGATGTAACCGCGGCACGCTCGCCATAGCAGCCGCTCAAATGACGGAACCTTCCACGGGTGGACCACGCCAGCCACAAAACTGGGAAGGAGACGGAAGAAGACACGTGAGGGAAAAATACCCGGAAACACTTTATTTGGATAGTCCGCCTGTCTACTGACTATCAGTAACATTTCGACCAACTATCTACTAACCCTAACCCTAGCTCTAACCCTAATCTTGACCCTTATCTTAACCTTGACCCTTACTCTAACCCTAACTTTAACCCTTAACCTTATGCTTAACCTAACCCTAACCTTAGAAAGCAGATGCTTATCAACAGATAGTTTATTGATTGTATGACCATCTGTAGAGCATCTACAGATGGAAAATCCGGAATATACAAATAACGTTTGACCAAATATCTTTCATATTTTCTCCTCTTGACACTGGTTGCGTCAAATGGCAACCTATTCACTATATAGTGTACTTATTTTGACCGGGGCCCTTAGGGAATAGAATGCCACTTGGGACGCAACCCACTTTTGCTTATCACATATTCTCTTTTATATATTGCAATGCAAACTCTATTTAGGCTGCTTGTCAAGCCAGTAGGGAAAGTCCATTGGATAGTGTTCATCCCAAATGGCACCCAGCCCAATTGCCTTTATAGTGCATTACTTTTGACCAGAGCCAGACCACCGCATAGGAAACAGGGTTCTATTTGAGACGCAGCCATTGACAATGAAGTGATTGATATCAGAGGAGGCTGGTGGGAGGAGCTATAGGAGGACAGGCTCCTTTGTAACGGCTGGAATGGAATGGACGGAACGGAGTCCAACGTGGTTTCCATATGTTTGATGTATTTCCATCGATTCCGTCCCAGTCTTTACAACGAGCCCGTCCTCCTATAGCTCCTCCCACCAGCCTCCACTGATTGAGATATATATATATATATATACACACAGTGCCTTGCGAAGGTATTCGGCCCCCTTGAACTTTGCGACCTTTTGCCACATTTCAGGCTTCAAACATAAAGATATAAAACTGTATTTTTTTGTGAAGAATCAACAACAAGTGGGACACAATCATGAAGTGGAACGACATTTATTGGATATTTCTAACTTTTTTAACAAATCAAAAACTGAAAAATTGGGAGTGCAAAATTATTCAGCCCCCTTAAGTTAATACTTTGTAGCGCCACCTTTTGCTGCGATTACAGCTGTAAGTCGCTTGGGGTATGTTTCTATCAGTTTTGCACATCGAGAGACTGACATTTTTTCCCATTCCTCCTTGCAAAACAGCTCGAGCTCAGTGAGGTTGGATGGAGAGCATTTGTGAACAGCAGTTTTCAGTTCTTTCCACAGATTCTCGATTGGATTCAGGTCTGGACTTTGACTTGGCCATTCTAACACCTGGATATGTTTATTTTTGAACCATTCCATTGTAGATTTTGCTTTATGTTTTGGATCATTGTCTTGTTGGAAGAGAAATCTCCGTCCCAGTCTCAGGTCTTTTGCAGACTCCATCAGGTTTTCTTCCAGAATGGTCCTGTATTTGGCTCCATCCATCTTCCCATCCATTTTAACCATCTTCCCTGTCCCTGCTGAAGAAAAGCAGGCCCAAACCATGATGCTGCCACCACCATGTTTAACAGTGGGGATGGTGTGTTCAGGGTGATGAGCTGTGTTGCTTTTACGCCAAACATAACGTTTTGCATTGTTGCCAAAAAGTTCAATTTTGGTTTCATCTGACCAGAGCACCTTCTTCCACATGTTTGGTGTGGCTTGTGGCAAACTTTAAACAACACTTTTTATGGATATCTTTAAGAAATGGCTTTCTTCTTGCCACTCTTCCATAAAGGCCAGATTTGTGCAATATACGACTGATTGTTGTCCTATGGACAGAGTCTCCCACCTCAGCTGTAGATCTCTGCAGTTCATCCAGAGTGATCATGGGCCTCTTGGCTGCATCTCTGATCAGTCTTCTCCTTGTATGAGCTGAAAGTTTAGAGGGACGGCCAGGTCTTGTTAGATTTGCAGTGGTCTGATACTCCTTCCATTTCAATATTATCGCTTGCACAGTGCTCCTTGGGATGTTTAAAGCTTGGGAAATCTTTTTGTATCCAAATCCGGCTTTAAACTTCTTCACAACAGTATCTCGGACCTGCCTGGTGTGTTCCTTGTTCTTCATGATGCTCTCTGCGCTTTTAACGGACCTCTGAGACTATCACAGTGCAGGTGCATTTATACGGAGACTTGATTACACACAGGTGGATTGTATTTATCATCATTAGTCATTTAGGTCAACATTGGATCATTCAGAGATCCTCACTGAACTTCTGGAGAGAGTTTGCTGCACTGAAAGTAAAGGGGCTGAATAATTTTGCACGCCCAATTTTTCCGTTTTTGATTTTATAAAAAAGTTTGAAATATCCAATAAATGTCGTTCCACTTCATGATTGTGTCCCGCTTGTTGTTGATTCTTCACAAAAAAATACAGTTTTATATCTTTGTTTGAAGCCTGAAATGTGGCAAAAGGTCGCAAAGTTCAAGGGGGCCGAATACTTTCGCAAGGCACTGTATATATATATATATATATATATATATTTGTCCGTCTGTCACCTCAGCCTGATGTCTTGTCTGTTGTCCAGTAAGGCAGCGGTCTCCAGAGTAGAGGGAGGATGAGCCTGACAAGAGAGGGAGAAGAGTACAAGGCGCTCAACCAATGAGAGAATAAGTACAACCAAAAATCAAGAGAACAGGGCTCCGGGCAGCCGAGCGGAAATGGAGGAAAACTCGCCTCCCTGCGGACCTGGCATCCTTTCACTCCCTCCTCTCTACATTTTCCTCTTCTGTCTCTGCTGCTAAAGCCACTTTCTACCACTCTAAATTCCAAGCATCTGCCTCTAACCCTAGGAAGCTCTTTGCCACCTTCTCCCTCCCCCTCCTGAATCCTCCCATTTTGAAAAGAAGGTCCGACATCCCTCCTCCCTCTCTGCAGATGACTTCCTCCCGGGGAAGGACTGCCCGCTTCCATGATCTTTCGCCTTCTCCCTTACCTCACCTCGTTGACAACTCCATCGTGTCCTCCTCCCAGAGCGCTAAGAACCTTGGCGTGATCCTGGACAACACCCTGTCGTTCTCAACTAACATCAAGGCGGTGGCCCGTTCCTAGAATGTTTCAAGACTAGTCATTCAACTGAGACTCTCTTCTCTGGTTCATGCTCTACAACATCCACAGAGTACGACCCTGCCTCACACAGGAAGCGGCGCAGGTCCTAATCCAGGCACTTGTCATCTCCCGTCTGGATTACTGCAACTCTGCTGTTGGCTGGGCTCCCTGCCTGTGCCATTAAACCCCTTTCCCCCTACAACTCATCCAGAACGCCGCAGCCCGTCTGGTGTTCAACCTTCCCAAGTTCTCTCACGTCACCCCGCTCCTCCGCTCTCTCCACTGGCTTCCAGTTGAAGCTCGCATCCGCTACAAGACCATGGTGCTTGCCTCACGGAGCTGTGAGGGGAACGGCACCTCAGTACCTCCAGGCTCTGATCATGCCCTACACCCAAACAAGGGCACTGCGTTCATCCACCTCTGGCCTGCTCGCCTCCCTACCACTGAGGAAGTACAGTTCCCGCTCAGCCCAGTCAAAACTGTTCGCTGCTCTGGCCCCCCAATGGTGGAACAAACTCCCTCACGACGCCAGGACAGCGGAGTCAATCACCACCTTCCGGAGACACCTGAAACCCCACCTCTTTAAGGAATACCTAGGATAGGATAAAGTAATCCTTCTCACCCCCCTTAAAAGATTTAGATGCACTATTGTAAAGTGGCTGTTCCACTGGATGTCTTAAGGTGAACGCACCAATTTGTAAGTCGCTCTGGATAAGAGCGTCTGCTAAATGACTTAAATGTAAGAGAACATTTGGAAGGAATAGGTGCAACTCTCGCTTAAAATTCTAATCTTGCCTCCCGGGTGGTGCAGTGGTTAAGGGCGCTGTACTGCAGCGCCCAGGCTCTGTCGTGACCGGCCGCGACCGGGAGGTCCGTGGGGTGACGCACAATTGGCCTAGCGTCGTCCGGGTTAGGGAGGGCTTTGTCGGTAGGGGTGTTCTTGTCTCATCGCGCACCAGCGACTCCTGTGGCGGGCCGGGCGCAGTGTGCGCTAACCAAGGTGGCCAGGTGCACGGTGTTTCCTCCGACACATTGGTGTGGCTGGCTTCTGGGTTGGATGCGCGCTGTGTTAAGAAGCAGTGCGGCTTGGTTGGGTTGTGTATCGGAGGACGCATGACTTTCAACCTTCGTCTCTCCCGAGCCCGTACGGGAGTTGTAGCGATGAGACAAGATAGTAGCTACTAACAATTGGATACCACGAAATTGGGGAGAAAAAGGGGTAAAATTTAAAAAAAAAAAAAAAAATTCTAATCTTGATCCTTTATTTATCAAATTCGAGGTAAAATCATGATGTTTTGGCCGTCAATGTCCTTTATCAGAATGAAAGCTTCAGCTAAAGAAATCAACGCTTTTCCATACACATCTGCTGTGTTCAAGAGTTCCTCGGAAACTTGGCCCATCCCGTTTGAAAATAACTTCCGAGGTTTACTTGAATCGTTTTTTTGACATTGGGACCTCTTAATTCCAAGAGCGTGTGAGTGCAACAATGGCCGACCACAGAGCAGCAGAGAGAACACTGGGATCTGTAGTTCATACCTGTGAGGTGATAAGAGGCCATGCTGGGAGCTGTCGTTCCTACCTGTGAGACAGTGAGAGTGTGTGTCTGGATCAGAACCCCTCTGTATTGGCTGAGCTGGATCAGCTGGTTCATCAGGCAGTCTCTGTTCCTGGACACCTGGACCAATCAGACAGCAGAACAGTATGAATAGCCCAAACAATGAAAGGAATCAAAAATAACCTGGCGTACAGCTGGATATGGTCCTGTAGAGTCAATTGCAACGTTTCGACTGGAATGTCTAAGGAGGGATATATATTTTTTTAGGAAAACAATTCCCCCTCCTTTCTCAGTACCTCTCCCCCTCACTCCTCTCCCATTTTCTCCCCCCTCCTAGCTTCTCTTTCTCCCCTCCTCACCTCTCGTAGCTCCCTGGCCAGCCTCTCGCTCTCCTCCTCGATGGCCATGAGTTCTCTGGGCTGGGGGGCGGCGGGCAAGGGGCTGGGGGTGGGGAGAGGACCCGCCTGCGGGGGGAACAGGGACCGAACGATCTCCTGCTCCAGGTACGCTGGGGGGGGGAGGGACGAAGAGAAGGAAAGGTGGGGCGGAGAGATGAATGAACGGAGTAGGCGATGAACAGAAGGGCGGATGGAGGGATGGAGAAGGGAAAGAAGATGTGCAGAAAAGGAGAGTGGAAGAGGGGCGAGGGAGCAAGTGGACATCAGGTGCAGATTATCAAAGAGGAAGTGAGGATATGTAGAGGAGGCTTGATGAATATCCCATATGGGAATGCTCTCTGATCGTATGGTGTGAAGGTCAGAGGTCAGAGACTCACTGAAGGTCTTCTCCATCTCCTCACAGCGCCGCACCTCGTTCACAAACTTCCTCTGGAACGAGTTGACATTGGGGTTCAACTGGAGTGGAGGGGAAGAGAGAAGAAGAAGGAGAAAGAGGAGGAGGAGTTAGAATACTAGAATGGACGTGAGCCTTCTTATGACGGATTCAAAAGTCAGACATTTTAGTAAGGGAGTTGGTCAACCATAGTCTGCCAGTGCTGTAACAAGATAATTGTGTAAAACAATGAATGTGAATATTATCTGCACTGTATGTTGTCTAGCTAGTCAGCCATACAGTCTTAGAGGAATAATCACATTATTTTTTCCAGATTAACTGCCAATATCCCAACACTCCATTCAAACAATGCAGTCAATTCACAGCCACACACTGTCTGAAATCAGTTGATGATAGGACTTAGACAATTTATGTTGTACTACATACCTTACTTTCACTTTACTGCTTATGTAGAAGCAGGAAATGCATCACCTATGCATGTAATACCATTCATTCCAATTAGACTGGTTTGGATTTCTCACTGACCCCAATGGCTGCTATTTTCACCCCAGGAACTGAGGATTTGTGGCATAGCCCCTCCAGTAATTTAATAGGATATCTATGGTATTGACGTTAATTATACATTTATAAGCCAAGTAAACTTATTGTCTAATTAGTCTACTATCAGCGTTTACAATAGATGTTCAAAACTAAAATGTCAAAGTTAAGAACTCACGTCTCGGAATTCGACCAGTCCCAGCTCTCCAAGCTCGCTGACGCAGTTGTAGGCTGACCCCGATTGGAGAAAGAGCTGCACGAGACACACCTCCTCGCTCCGGAAGAAAGCGCCCATGGCGGCCTGCAGAAACGAGTGTCAAATAAACAATCAACTATAAAAGACATTATAAATGACCTGTTCAAAACTTCCGATAGACTCATTATTGGAAAAAGACAATAGCCTGAGTGTCAATGTTTGGCCTGACGCTGACCAGCGATGGAGTTCGCAAAGAGCACAAACAGATCTGGGACCAGGCTAAAAAAAAAGAAAAGGTGTTTCTTCTCAACTTTACCTGTCAGGTTGGTTAAATAACAACGGTAACAAAAATGTCAATAAATAAAAGCTCATATAGACCGTCCGGAGAGGAGTGTAAAGCATCAAGAGAAAGATGGAGAGTAAGAAGGGATAAGACCAGGCAGGAGTAGTTGTCGTGAGCTACTGAACACAGAAAAGTTCATTTCTCGATATGTGACTCTGGGACAGATGGCCGGACAGTAATTGAGTTAAGATGAGGGGAAGAGAACAGGATACCACCCCATGTGACTGAGAGATGGTAATGAGAGAGAGACTGATGAAATACTACAGTCACTCAAACCTATAATCAAAGTCAGCTGAGGCGTAGCGGGGGCCCTAAAACACACACACACACACACACACACACACACACACACACACACACACACAGATGTAGGTACTGCAAATAAGAAAAGGAAATCAGAGAGCTGTAGTACACTTTAGTATACATGGAAGTACTATCACTACTAATATAAATAGTAGCTAGTTACCATCTAATTAAATTGTTAGAATTAAGTATTCAGACCTACTTAGAGGAAGACATAGCAAGGAAACATGTACAGGCTGTATTCAACAGTGATGGACTCTCACGAGGGCTGTGTGCTCTCGTTCGCCGTGGCCGACGTGAGCGAGTCGTTTGAGCGCGTAAACCCTCGCAAGGCTGCCGGCCCAGGCGGCATCCCAAGCTTCAGAGCATCTCTCCATATCCCACTCTGTTGTTCCTACTTGCTTCAAGATGTCCGCCATTGTTCCTGTAAACCAAGAAAGCGAATGGCAACTGAACTAAATGACTATCGCCCCGTAGTACTCACTTCTCGCCATCATGGAGTGCTTTGAGAGGCTAGTCAAGGATCATATCACCTCCACCTTCCCCCACACACCCCTAGACCCACTGCAATTTGCATATCAAATACACGAATGATGCAATCGCCATTGCTCTGCACACTGACCTATCCCACCTGGGCAGGAGAAATACTTATGTAAGAATGCTGTTCATCGACTAAAGCTCAGCCTTCAACACCATAGTGCCCCTTCCAAGCTCATCACCAAGCTGGAGGCCCTGGGTCTGAACCCCTCCCTGTGCAACTGGGTCCTGGACTTCCTGACGGTAGGAAGCTACACCACCGTCACGCTGATCCCCAACACGGGGGCCCCACACGGGAGTACAGCTCTCTCCTGTGCTCCCTGTTCACCCAATGACTGCGTGGCCAACTCAATCTTCAAGTTCGCTGACGACACAACAGTGGTAGGCCTGATTACCAACAACGACGAGACAGGAGGCGAGACAGGAGGTGAGGGCCCTGGCGGAGTGGTGCCAGGAAAATTACCACCCCCTCAACATCAACAAAACGAAGGAGCTGATCGTGGACTACAGGAGACCGCAGAAAGAGCACACCCTCATCCACGTTGACGGGCCGCAGTGGAGAGGGTCAAAAGTTTCAAGTTCCTCGGTGTGCACATCACTGACAACCTGAAGTGGCCCCTCAGATCCTGAAAAGGTTCTACAGCGTTGAGAGCATCCTGACTGGCTGCATCACCGCTTGGTCTAGGAAACTGCTTGGCATCCGACGCCACGGAGGGTGGTGCGAGGACATCACTGGGGCCAAGCTCCCTACCATCCAGAGGAAGGCCTGTAAAACTGTCAAACACCTCGAGCCACCCAAGTTATAGACTGTTCTCTCTGCTACTGCACAGCAAGCGGTACCAGAGCACCAAGTCTGGTACCAAAAGGCTCCTGAAAAGAGTTAACTGTTCACAGACTGCTGAACAGTCATCAAATGGCTACCTGGAATTTAATTCACCCTTTCTTTCCCATTAACTATCATTGACTCTATGCACACTCATATACTTATATCGACACTCCAACGCAGACATACACACACACTTTCACATACGGTGCTACTACTCTTTATTAACTATCCTGACTGCCTAGTCACTTTTACCCCTACCTACATGTAGATATTACCTTAACTACATTGTTCCCCTGCACATTGACTCGTACTGTTACTCCTTGTATATAGCCGGGTTTGTTTATTTGTGTTACTATTTTTTAAGTCTAAACCTGTTTATTTCGGCTTATGCGTCAAATACAATTTGATTTGAAATGGTCTATTCAGACAGACAGCTTGGTGAAGGCGACCTCAGGAGGCTGAAGAAATTCGGCTTGGCCCCTAAGACCCTCACTAACTTCTACAGATGCACCATTGAGAGCATCCTGTCGGGCTGTATCACCGCCTGGTACGGCAATTGCACCGCTCACAACCGCAGGGCTCTCCAGAGGGTGGGGCATCCAGCTCAACGCATCACCGGGGACGCACTGCCTGCCCTCCTTCCAGGACAACTACAGCACCCGGTGTCACATGAAGGCCAATTTAGATAATCAAGGACCTCAGCCACGGCCTGTTCACCCCGCTACAGTTAAGAAGGCAGAGACAGTACATCAACGCTGAAACTAGAGCTCTGGAATCCTAGGGGCAGTGATGGGCTAGTTTTAGTTTCATCGGATTCAGCATAGCTAGCTAGGATACGATGCGAGGAGGACACAATTACTCACCACGAGGCAATGTCGCTAACTACTCTCTTTTGGAGTCATGCAACACTGTCCCGAATCGTTGCAGTAGGAGACGCTAAACTGGCTAGCGGCCATCAATCAGCAGCATCAAAACGGCTAGCAGTAACCTAGCTGGTAAAGGCAAGCTAGCCGACGTTGGCTCGCATAGCTGTACACATGCCCGTCAAAAATAGAGATGGTTGACCTATTTCATCGAAACGTCGTAGGGCGATAACGTTACCTGGACCGAAAAGGAACTTCTGTAACTTACCGTTATCTCGCTCGCTCGCCGGTTAGCAGTCTATTAACTGGGGCATGCTATCCCAGTGTTTCTCCCTCTAGCAGGTGGGGTGGTGCAACGTGCACGATGCAGAGATGTATGTAAACAAAGGGACTACAGTACAGATGACCGTTACGTTAGATAACGACGTTAGATGGCTGAAACTATTTGACCCCCCCCCCCCCCCCGTTATTCTGTGTCACACTGTTACACTCACAAACTCACGTCACGTCTCCAACCTGTTTAAAATTCTGGGACAGTGTTGTCACACACACCGGGGTAATTGCGTTGTATGACAATGTGTGTAACAAACCTTTAATAGACAGCACACAATGAGAGCGGATTAGACTGTTTTGACGTTTATTGATTGATGATCCAAAAACAATCTTCACCTGGCAAAAGCATAATGCATAAAACAGGCATTTCATGAAGAAAGGAGGGACAATACGATAATAAAATAAAGATATGAAGTTTTTTTTAAAATATATACAAATATTAGAATTTCCTCAAATCATTGGCATCACTTACCAACTAACCGAAATCATTCACATTGTACAATAAACAATGGATAGTAAAAAAAAAAGGATGAGGAGAATAAAAGGCATGAAATCAAGACGACATTCACAAGCTGTAAAGACTAATACCACATACTGATACTGTAATGATATGAATAAAAATAAAGGTGGCACTGAGCTTCAAATATATATATTATATATATCTACAACAATAATGTTCACTCTGAAGTCACCTCTGTGTGTGTGTGTGGGGGGGGTCTTACAAGGTATGATATACACATTGATGAATGGACATGGTCTACAGTATGCTTGTATGGCTCTTGGTGTGATTCAGTCAATGCTTGCGTCCCAAATGGTACCCTATTCCCTTTATCGTGTACAACCTTTGACCGGGGCCCATTGGGCTCCTGTCAAAAGTAGTGCAGCCCTATATAGGGAATAGGGTGCCATTTGGGACACACCCCATGGCTCTTAGTATAGTATGGGTCATATACAGTAGGATTGTTGCATGACATATTTTGGGTGAATTCCAGTCACCTGGAATCCAAACTGATGTGCTCTGTTTCACCATTGTTCATGGAGCATATCAGTTAAAAATCCATTCTAACATTCCAGCCTCAGATTATTATCCAATCAGGCTGCATTTCCCTTCTGATCAACTGCTGCAGGGTCTGTGTGTCCCCCAGATGGCATCCTATTCCCTAGGGTGCCATTTGGGACGCATCCAAAGTCTCTTCCCATGCATACATCATCAGTGTGACCCCAGAGAGGCCAGCCAATCAGAGCCATCCATCACTCTGCCCATATGATCTTTGATCCCTGTTGTTACAGGCTGTAGAACTTGAGGCTCCTGTCCATTCCGGTGGAGGTGAGGAACTGGGCGTGCTCCCCGAACGCCACGCCAGTCACCACCCCAGTGTGTTCTGGGTAAAGAAAAACAAAACAACAAGGCAAAAATGTTAGACTTGAACTCAACTCAAAAGCATGAGTTGACGCACACCCAATAAAGTTGGGGAGGTGCTGATAAACAGAATAGTACATTTCACAGATACACTTTTTAAATATTTCATAAAGTACTGTATATACATACAAACATGCTATCATCATCAACCCAGGCACTTTGAAGACCCACCTCTAGACCACTGTTTCTGTCCCAAGCTTACTCAGCACTACTTGCCACTGCATCTCTAGCAGTATAACACACACACACTGTGCATTCTCTTACCTGTGAAGTTGAGGACCTCGGACCACTGCTTACAGATGTAGACCCTGATGTCAGTGCCACCCACAGCCAGGTACGTCCCACTCTGGTCAAACACCAGGGACTTCACCTGAGGGAGAGGAAAGAGACTCGCATATAATTTACCTACATTGACAGGGTAGTTCAGTACAAGGAGATTACAGTAGTCATACAGGGCAGACCGTTGCTAGCCTGGGTGCCAGTTGGTTTCTGCTCTCTTGCAAACTCCTTATGGAATTGTCATGCCAGTGACAGAAATGACGAAAGCAAGAGCACAGATGTGGGACCAGGCTAGACTGTAGCACGACTAGCTTCTGAATGTCCAGTGTACAGTCTACAACGACTGTCTCAAATAGCAGTGGATTTCTTAGATCGTACACTAGGCTCTGGTCAAAAGTAGTGTAGGGATAGGGGTAATTTCAGATGGGCACAAATTATTTTCTGCTCTTTTTACCTCGTAGTTGTTGTCCAGGGTGATGGTTTTGAAGTTTTTCAGCTTCCTCAGATCCCAGAGCTTCACTGAGCTGTCCTGGGCACCTGGAGACAGGAGAGGTGGTGATGTGAGCAGGGCCAAAAATGTACTCAGATTTTTTTAACCAGACAAAATATTTTGGTTTGCAATAATTACACCAACAAAACATAAGAAAAAAAACAGATGAGCGTACTTTAATGTTTCTAAAACAATACAATTTATAACTAGTAAGAAGTTGTGGTATATTGTAAAAAAAAAAAAATTGTGACCCTAGTCTCTTAACCAAAATATCAGATGACACAAATGTTCACCTGCCCCTTTAAGGGGGAGGTTACCGTGGTAACGTGAATCAAATCAAGTTTGTGCCAGTGAGATTTAGTCTGAATAGTAGACGCATTGTTTTCTCTTTCCTAGCAGATGAAACTCAAACATTAAAAAAACAACGTAGCTTGTGAATAAAACAATGTACATAGCCAAGAAACAACACAAGGACAAAGTCTCAATTCGGTAGACTTTCGTTTCAAGTCAATTATACCAACTTTTATGCCAGTGTGCAGTGCTTCTAAAAATGAATATTTCAACTCAGCTCTTCACTTACACTGTTGCAGCACGAGGTGGGATAGGCTATAGGATTTGTAGTGATTTGACTTGCGATTCATTTTCCAGCTATGAAACAAAAATCGGCAAAAATACCTTAAACAGCTGCTGCATAATTTATTTTGCTATAATGTGATCACACTTGACTATTTTTATTCACAAATGTGAGTGAAATGGAGGTGAGCAGTGGCGACCCGTAATTCAGAGCCCCACCTGTTTAGCTAAAAATATATTGGGCATTAATAGGTGTCACATATCAGTTTGCAAACAATGTAAAAAAAAATTTTATAATAATTGAGTTAATAAAGCCGCATACAAACATGGTCTCTTTATTGAGTAAGGCAGCTCAAATGCAGGTGTTTCAGTCTAGCTCAGTGCTTTCTCTGGTGGTGGGGCAGCCAGCGGAAAATACGAAGTGTAGGGGTTGGTAATGTTCTCTAGTTGCGCCGTAATTGGCTTAGTGTTCTGTCACTCATGGGGACACTACCTCACTGCAAAATCTACAGGGAGAGCTCGAAAATTCAAGCCTCTTGGGTGCTGCCATAGATTTACATTAGAAGTGCCCATCCAAGATGGCTCAAGGTCATTGGCCATAAAATGACGTCAAATCAAGTGATATTTACCGTAGCTTTGATTGATGTCGACATGATCAGTCCATACTTTCAAAATTGTAGCTAGCAAGCTAGACAAGCAGTCGTCATCATGAATCAAGTCGACAATCTACTGGCAAATCCTTTTCAATCCTTGTCATATGAAGATAAAGTATAAATAAAACATATCGGTGGCCATTGGACATAAAGATTATACAACAACTTGGAAATCGCAAATTCAACAATGAGTGGTTTGGAAGGAATCAGTGGTTAACTGCAAGCGTTGCAAAGAAATCACTAGCCTGCTACTCAGTGGAGTGGGTGTGTGGTCCAAGTCTGGGTTTAAGGGTCTCTTGAAAGTATAAACATTCACGTGCCATGAGCCAGAAAAGGTTGAATACATTGACTATGCTGTCAATACAGACAACTGGGAACTCTGGAAAAAAAATTAGTTCCGACTGGGAAAATATGTTTTGAAATGTCCTCCAACTTAGAATCCCAAGTCGGGAAATCAGGCCTCTTTCTAGAGCTCCGAACTGAAGATCACTGACGTCATGATTCAACCTTGTTTTTTCCCCGAGTTCCTAGTTTTCTTGAAAGCACCATAAATCCAGAGAATGCTAAACTTTGATGACAAACTTTGCCCACAAAAAGGACCACAGCGCCACCTTCCTGTTCAAGTGAGCACAGCACAACAAAATGAGTCCAAAAATATATTGTATGCTGCTGCATAAATGATGTAATATGCCAGGGAGATATGTATACTGTAGCCAAGAAAGTTATACTAAGTGTATGTTGTGTAGTAAGCTGTTAGTAGTCCATGTGCCTCACCCTAATAATTTGGTCCCTTTCCCCCTCATAACTTAGCCAACTGTTCTGACTTGTTGGTGTACATGTAGCCTATAGCCTGTTTTAGAGAAATGTAATTGAATATTGTAAGAGCATTCATTGTCTGCTTATATGCCCCGTTTATTTATCATACGGTTTTGACTTGGTGTACAGGGAGAACACTGTAAGAACGGCCCATCTTCTGAATTCTGTCGCTGTACATTTCAAAAGTGCTGAACAAATAGTTATATTGACTACGTCCGTCCTAGCTCGCTCATTAATGTCTTAATCGAAATTACGGATTGCCTCTTATCTGCTCGTCGTTCCCTTATGCCATAGTTTGTACATCTCAATTGTCAGTAGAAACCACATTTGTTTAAGTCAGTCAGCCATATCAGCTATGTTTTTTTAAAGGCAGTAAATGAGGCTGAATGAACTGTTTCACTGCCAGATAAGGCTCTGCTGATAGCCAGGTGTAGCAGTGGTAAAGATTCACTCCATGGTGCTTAACAGAAAGCTCCGTTGTTGGGACAGCTTTTTGTAGGCCCTAACAGTTTATGGGCACCGTTTGTCACCGTTATAGTGCAATTCATGTATTGTTTAGTGTTGCGTTGTGTAGTGGTGGCTTTGCTGCCTTGCATCCCAAATAATGTGGGGGAGTTTGCCCCACCAAAATGTATATGCTAAAATCGCCCGTGTGTAACACACAGGAACAAAGACAACTTTCCACACAGTCACTCAGACAGAGAGTAACAGAGACTGACACACACTAGTCTTCTCTCTCACGTGTGCACTCACACACATAGAGAGTCCTCTCACACACACACACAGCAATCTCACCTGTAGCCAGGTAGTATCCGTTCTCAGAGAAGGCGATGGAGGTGACAGGGCCGATGTGGCCGGGGAAGTTGGCCACGTTGGTGCGCTCCTTCAGGTCCCAGATCTTGATCTGAGAGTCGGCCGTCCCCGTCCCGAAGATCAGACCGTCAGGGTGGAACTGGGCACAGGTCAGAGCTGGAGGGGCACAAGACAGGATGTGTAAAGAACATGCATTTGCAATGTATCAGTGTGCTTTCAGAGAGTACAGGGGACGGGTTGGTTAGAAATATTACCACAGTTAGGTACTAGGTCAGTCAATTCACAGGGGGAGGGGTTGGTTAGAAATATTACCACAGTTAGGTACTAGGTCAGTCAATTCACAGGGGGAGGGTTGGTTAGAAATATTACCACAGTTAGGTACTAGGTCAGTCAATTCACAGAGGGGAGGGTTGGTTAGAAATATTACCACAGTTAGGTACTAGGTCAATCAATTCACAGGGGGAGGGTTGGTTAGAAATATTACCACAGTTAGGTACTAGGTCAATCAATTCACAGAGGGGAGGGTTGGTTAGAAATATTACCACAGTTAGGTACTAGGTCAGTCAATTCACAGAGGGGAGGGTTGGTTAGAAATATTACCACAGTTAGGTACTAGGTCAGTCAATTCACAGAGGGGAGGGTTGGTTAGAAATATTACCACAGTTAGGTACTAGGTCAGTCAATTCACAGAGGGGAGGGTTGGTTAGAAATATTACCACAGTTAGGTACTAGGTCAGTCAATTCACAGAGGGGAGGGTTGGTTAGAAATATTACCACAGTTAGGTACTAGGTCAGTCAATTCACAGAGGGGAGGGTTGGTTAGAAATATTACCACAGTTAGGTACTAGGTCAGTCAATTCACAGAGGGAGGGTTGGTTAGAAATATTACCACAGTTAGGTACTAGGTCAGTCAATTCACAGAGGGGAGGGTTGGTTAGAAATATTACCACAGTTAGGTACTAGGTCAGTCAATTCACAGAGGGGAGGGTTGGTTAGAAATATTACCACAGTTAAGTACTAAGTCAGTCAATTCACAGGGGGGAGGGTTGGTTAAATGTTCTTGTTTATTTGTCTATATACATAAGAAAGACAACCTGGCATTTAAGGGGCCTGATATGTTATTTAACTCGACAAGTCAGTTAAGAACAAATTCTGACCCCACATTTAGCAAATGCTACTTTTGGATACTGACAGACAATGAGAGGAAGCTGGTCCCTAGCAACATGTGGCCAAGAAAACATCTTGCCCCTAGCAACATGTGGCCAAGAAAACATCTTGCCCCTAGCAACATGTGGCCAAGAAAACATCTTGCCCCTAGCAACATGTGGCCAAGAAAACATCTTGCCCCTAGCAACATGTGGCCAAGAAAACATCTTGCCCCTAGCAACATGTAGCCACTAAAACATCTTGTCCCTAGCAACATGTGGCCAATAAAACATCTTGTCCCTAGCAACATGTGGCCAATAAAACATCTTGTCCCTAGCAACATGTGGTCAATAAAATGTCTGGGAAGAGAGAGAAGGTCCATCGGTGTGGTCCAAAGATTAGAGCTGCCACAGTCGCCATGGGTTCGAATCCGGCCCACTGCCCTTTCACTCCCCCTACCGTCCTGTGGTAGACTAGTGTCCTGTCTGGGGGAGTGTACCTATACATCAAGCTGCCTCACACTACAGAAACAGGACAGATGCTCCTGCCCTTATGGGCCGTTCTGGGTTGGACATGGCTACTTTACTTACTCCCATCTTTCATGTCTTTTCACCACAGTCTTATCTCCTCAATTAAACATAATAATTGGGTGGGAGAGAGATAGAAACACTCACCACATCCTGCAGCCTCATCAGTGACTTTGGTGAGAACACGACCTGTTTGGATGTCAGAGAAGGCCCAGTACTGATGGAGAGAGAGAAGGGAAGAGATAGCAATTGGAGAAAGAGGGGGAGACGGCGGATTGTGAGAAAAATCATAATAATAGGTCTTTACATAACAGTAGCATTCTCGACATCCAAATCCACGTGTGTGTGTACATATGTTACGTGTGTGTCTGTTTTTTTACCTGATCCTCAGAGGAGCTGAGCAGGTAGTCTCCGGTGGCGTGGAGAGAGAGCCCGGTGACGCTCGCCTCGTGAGCCCGCACCACCTGGACACAGTTGCCCCCGGTAACGGACCACACGCGGATAGTGCTGTCTGGAGAGGCCGAGAACACTACCGACTGGAGGGAGAGAGTGAGAGGAGGAGAGTGCGCAGAGAGAGAAAGGGGGGAGAGAGAGAGAGAAATTGTTGAGGTAAGGCATATTAGAGTTAGAGAGTAATTCCAGTGCAAGACATTGCTGCTGACTACGTCAACGGAGAGTAAAGGAAAGGAAGTGTGTGCGTCTCACCTGAGAGGGGTGGTAGATGACAGAGGTGACCTTCTTGGTATGTCCTTTCAGGGTTGCGATGATCTGCTCCTCCTTCTTATCAAACACCACCACGTTCTTATCAGCCCCGCCTGTAGAGGGAGACAGAGAGAGAAGTTAGGGGATTGTATCTGGGTCTGGCCAGGGTCTCCATCCCAAACGTCACCCTTCTGGTCAAGAGTAGTGCACTATATAGGACATGTAGAGTAACTGTTGGGACACAGCCATAGTATTTTCTTCTTATTCTTTTTTTTTCTTGAGGA
This sequence comes from Oncorhynchus nerka, assembly GCF_034236695.1. Taxonomy (NCBI): domain Eukaryota; kingdom Metazoa; phylum Chordata; class Actinopteri; order Salmoniformes; family Salmonidae; genus Oncorhynchus; species Oncorhynchus nerka. The sequence goes on along the minus strand of NC_088413.1, from coordinate 33,026,895 downwards.
AGGAAGCATTTTGATGGAATTCACACAGAAACAATATGTGTGTGTATATCTACAATGGGCAATGGACGGTGTGTGTGTGTGTGTGTCTCACCAGTGAGCACTTTGTTGGTGTCGGAGGGACACAGGTCCAGAGACAGGATCCCAGGCACACTGGCACTGTGGAGACCCTGACAGACAGACAGACACACAGAGAGAGAGAGAGACATAGAAACATCATTTAGGGCTGCGTTCAGTAGGCATGAAACGGAAGAAAAATGATCTGAAACAGGGAGGAACTTTTCTGAACTTGCCCAAGGTTTGAAGAATAAGTGTTCCAACACAAGCCATAGCTAGAGGTCCTACACACACACACACACACTCACAGCATGGGTAGCCACTTGTCTGTACTTGCTGAGGTCCTCCGTTCGGACCAGCTCTTCTGGAACTGTCTTTCCTCTCTGTGGGAAGAGGAGAGACGGTAGAGGTGAGGTCCAGACAAAAATGTCTCCCAGCGTCGCTATGTCCCAAATGTCACCCTATGGCCCCTGTTCAAAAGTAGTGCCCCGTGTAGGGCGTAGGGTGCCATTTGAGACACAGGCCATAGCTTATACTCAGCTGACAACTGGTTGGACATTAGGTCGGTTCTTCTATGAATAACAACAGGAAAGTTGTTTGAATTGGTACCTTCTTTCTCTCCGTGGTCAGGACAGTGGCCTTGTCTTGCAGCTGTGGAGAGAGGCGGACATCTTAGTATAGGTCACTCTGTGCTGTGTTGACTGATTGGATGGTTGACTGCATGGTTGATTGGTTATTTCAAGGTTTTATACAGCACGGCCTTATATGGTACTATTTGCAATGAACGCTCATGATGGTCGAGTATAACGGTGTGGTATCGTTTCTCTTGTACTGTGGGTGTGGATGTGCGTGAGGTCATGTATCATCTCTTACCTTCTGTATGATCTCTGGTATCATTCCCACCTGCTCACTGACCTCCATGGGCTCTCCTGCACCTCCAGCCTGTGAAATGAAATACAGAATGAATAACAAAACGAGAATTGGACATTTCTTATTCGAAACTGTGTGTTTGCGTCAGCTGTCCAAAAAATGATTTTTATTTTAACCAATAGATACTACAACTTTACAGGTCTTAGTTAGACAGAAGACTTCAAGTCAAGAAACGTTTTGAGCTCATGCGGTTTATGAGAAGTTAACCATCAAACCAGTTAACTATCAAATGAAACCCATTAACTGGAGGGCCGTGAGCTAATCACTGACCGTGACAGAGGGCTGGGAAGCGACTGCCTGAGCAACCACCAATCCCGCCTGTGGCTTCAGAGTGGCCAGAGCTACAGGGAGAGAGAAGGGTAAAACATAGAAAAGGAGAAATGAGAAGTGACGCCCCATGGCCACTAACATCCAAAGCTGTTTCCAGATGAACATAAAAGAGTGTGTGCAAGTATGCTTGTGTGTGTGTGTAAGTATGTTAGAATGGACAGTGGAAAAAAGAGAGCATGTGAACCCTTTGGAATTACCTGGATTTCTGCATAAATTTGTCATAAAATGTGATCTGATCTTAATGACAACATCAGACAAACACAGTTTTGCTTAAACTAATAAACACACAAATGATTCTATTCTTCATGTTTATATTGAATACGTCATTTAAACATTCACAGTGTAGGTTGGGAAAAGTATGTGAACCCCGAGGCTCATATGACTTCTCCAAAAGCTCATTGGAGTCAGCTAACCTGGAATCCAAACAATGAGACAAGATTGGAGCTGTTGGTTAGAGCTGCTCTACCCTATAAAAAACAAAACATTTAGTTTGCTATTCACAAGAGGCATTGCCAGATGTGAATCATGCCTCGAACAAAAGAGATCTCAGAAGACCTAAGATTAAGAATTGTTGACTTGCATGAAGCTGGAAAGGGATACAAAAGTATCTCTAAAAGCCTTGATGTTCATCAGTCCACGGTAAGACAAATTGTCTATAAATGGAGAAAGTTCAGCACTGTTTCTAATCTCCCTATGAGTGACCGTCCTGCAAAGATGACTGCAAGAGCACAGCGCAGAATGCTCAATGAGGTTAAGAAGAATCCTGGTGTCAGTTAAAGACTTACAGAAATCTCTGGAACATGCTAACATCTCTGTTGACGAGTCTACGATATGTAAAACACTAAACAAGAATGGTTTTCATGGGAGGACACCACGTAAGAAGTCCCTGCTGTCCAAAAAAAAGATTGCTGCACGTCTGAAGTTCGCAAAAGTGCACCTGGATGTTCCACAGCATGGTTTGGGTCTGCTTTGCTGCCTCAGGGCCTGGACAGCTTGATCTCATCGACGGAAAAATGAATTCCCAAGTTTATCAAGACTTTTTGCAAGAGAATGTAGGCTGTCCGCCAATTGAAGCTCAACAGAAATTGGGTGATGCAACAGGACAACGACCCAAAACACAGAAGTAAATCAACAACCGAATGGCTTCAGAAGAAAATACGCCTTCTGGAGTGGCCCAGTCAGAGTCTTGACCTCAACCCAATTTAAAATGCTGTGGAATGACCTTGAGAGTGGTTCACACCAGACATCCTAAGAGTATTGCTAAACTGAAACAGTTCTGTAAAGAGGAATGGTCCAAAATTCCTCCAGACCGTTGTGCAGGTCTGATCCGCAACTACAGAAAACGTTTGGTTGAGGCTATTGATTCCAAAGGCGGGTCAACCAGTTATTAAATGCAAAGGTTCACATACTTTTCCCACCCTGCACGGTGTGTTCAATAAAGACATGGAAACGTATCATTGTGTGTGTTATTAGTTGAAGCAGACTGTGTTTGTCTATTGTTGTGATTTAGATGAAGATCGGATCAAATTTTACAACCAGAAATCCAGTGTATGTATAATCACATGTGTTGAAGGTATATATATATGTGTATAGCGTGTGTGTGTGTGTGTGCGTATGTATACGTCTCTCACCCTCTCTGGCGGCAGTGACCTCCTTGGTGAGACGGGCGATGACCCTGCAGGCGGCGTCGTGCTGGTAGAGGGCGTGGCTTAACTCCTGACGTGTCGTCTGTAACTGCTGCCTCAGGGTGAAACTGTGGAGCATCACCGCATCCTGAGAAAGAGAGAGAGATTTAGAAGACTGTGTGGTACGAAGGGGAGTGTCTATGTGTGTGTCTTGGTTCAGATACAGCAAAGGGGAGTGTCTATGTGTGTGTCTCGGTTCAGACACAGCAAAGGGGAGTGTCTATGTGTGTGTCTCGGTTCAGACACAGCAAAGGGGAGTGTCTATGTGTGTGTCTCGGTTCAGACACAGCAAAGGGGAGTGTAGGAGAGTATACATGGACTCACCCACTCGTCCTGCAGAGCTTTGAGGATGGCTGGGATACTAGTGGATGAGGGAGCTTTGGGTCTGATGGGGTGAGAGACTGACACAGGGAGGGGGGGGAGAGACAAAAATAACTTCATGTGTTGAGATATCTTTTGACGCCTGACTAGTGGGGTTATCATTGTTGTTGAAGCGGCAGAATGCACTCCAGCCTAGAGATTGCTGGGCACCGTGCAGGAATAGTTGGAAGTAAAATGATATGGCTATAACCCTTACTGTGTCAACTTCAGCTCAACATCAGATCTGAACACACTCTGCTCCATGTCTCCCTCACCTTTAATGTCTATCAGCTGTTCCTCTGACAGAGGCTGCCCATTCATAGGGTCTGTTCCATTCTCGGCGATGTACTTCTCAATCAGCCGCCGCTCGAACACCTGGTTGGACACCGGCGACACGCAGGGCTGCTCCGGCACCTCATTCGAGACTGGATGGACGGTAGAGCGAGAGGGGTAAATTAGCATGCCCGCAATTACAACATAAATACGGCAAACATTACTAGAGTCAGAAGATGGAAGAACACATTACCGTTTTAAGTGTACTTTGCACGTAAATAAATAAAGAAATAACCCCCTTTTCAGGACCCTGTCTTTCAAAGATAATTAAGGTCACAGTTATGAAAACTTAGGACACTAAAGGATGCCCTTCTACTGACTCAAAAAGAAAGATGCCCAGGGTCCCTGCTCATCTGCGCGAACGTGGCTTAGGCATGCTGCAAGGAGGCATGAGGACTGCAGAGGTGACCAGGACAATAAATTGCAATGTCCGTACTGTGATACGCCTAAGACAGCGCTACAGGGAGACAGGACCGACAGCTGATCGTCCTCGCAGTGGCAGACCTCGTGTAACAACACCTGCACAGGATCGGTACATCCGAACATCACACCTGCGGGACAGGTACAGGATGGCAACAACAACTGCCCGAGTTACACCAGGAACACACAATCCCTCCATCAGTGCTCAGACTGTCCGCAATAGGCTGAGAGAGGCTGGACTGAAGGCTTGTAGGCCTGTTGTAAGGCAGGTCCTCACCAGACATCACCGTCAGCAACGTCGCCTATGGGCACAAACCCACCGTTGCTGGACCAGACAGGACTGGCAAAAAATGCTCTTCACTGACAAGTCGAGGTTTTGTCTCACCAGGGGTGATGGTCGGATTCACGTTTATCATCGAAGGAATGAGCGTTACACCGAGGCCTGTACTCTGGAGCGGGATCGATTTGGAGGTGGAGGGTCCGTCATGGTCTGGGGCGGTGTGTCACAGCATCATCGGACTGAGCTTGTCGTCATTGCAGGCAATCTCAACGCTGTGCGTTACAGAGAAGACATCCTCCTCCCTCATGTGGTACCCTTCCTGCAGGCTCATCCTGACATGACCCTCCAGCATGACAATGCCACCAGCCGTACTGCTCGTTCTGTGCATGATTTCCTGCAAGACAGGAATGCCAGTGTTCTGCCATGGCCAGCGAAGAGCCCAGATCTCAATCCCATTGAGCATGTCTGGGACCTGTTGGATCGGAGGGTGAGGGCTAGGGCCATTCCCCCCAGAAATGTCCGGGAACTTGCAGGTGCCTTGGTGGAAGAGTGGGGTAACATCTCACAGCAAGTCAATGGGATTGCAGTCCATGAGGAGGAGATGCACTGCAGCACTCAGTGCAGCTGGTGGCCACACCAGATACTGACTTACTTTTGACCCCCCCCTTTGGAACACATTATTCCATTTCTGTTAGTCACATGTCTGTGGAACTTGTTCAGTTTGTCTCAGTTGTTGAATCTTATGTTCATACAAATATTTACACATGTTAAGTTTGCTGAAAATCAACGCAGTTGACAGTGAGAGGACGTTTCTTTTTCTGCTGAGTTTAGTAACACCGATGTCAAGCTGATCCAGTGTACAATGTTTGAAAAAGCGAATTGAAATGTGTAACATGCATAGGGTGACAATAATAAGGGAAGGTTCAAGAGACATTTTTATACACAAACATACGTGATATTTGCGGTCTATATAGTTACCGCTAACGTTACGGAAGGGCAGCTCAACTCATTCATTTGAACTTACTTGCACAAACCAGGGACATTTTCAGTAGCTAGCTAAACCCTCGGTCGTTCGTTTCCTCCAATATCACCGTATCAGTACAGATAAATGAATGTTCTTCGGATCCAAATATAGCTTGTTTTTGTGTTGATTCTCATATAATAATAATCCGGCTAAATAAAATTTTGATGGATGAATTTTCCTTTCCGTATTCATGCACGCTGTTCCGCGGCTGCGCGTGTTGGGTACAGCTCCGACTATTGCATGCTGGGATAGCACGGGTCCTCCGAACCCGCCCCTAGACTGTAGTCCCCAACAAACTATAGTGTTATTCAAAATCCTTGGGACGCCCGTACCCTAATGTAAACTTCAATGGGGGCAAGGACACCCCGAAGATCCCGGATAGCAAGTACCAACAAACTATAGATTAATAACAGAGATAGCCTAACTACTATATAGTCATCCAAATGTGACAAAGGCAGTGCTGAAATGTGGGTGAATCTGCTTTCACCATTCACCACTGGGCTTCCGAGGGGCGCAGCGGTCTAAGGCACTCCATCTCCGTGCTAGAGGCGTCACTAAAGACACCCTGGTTTGATTTCAGGCTGTATCACAACCGGCTGTGATTTGGAGTCGCATTGGGCGGCGCACAATTGGCCCAGCGTTGTCCCGTGTACGCCGTCAAATTAAATAAGAATTTGTTCTTGCTTAGTTAAATAAAGGTTACATAAATAAACCCAGAAGAAGTAGACTTATAGTCTAGACAAGTGGGCTAAGGCTATAAATAAAACCAGGCTGGGCACGCCCCCTTCCTCATCAACGGAGCTGCCACGGAGACGGTCAAAAATGTCAAGTTCCTCAGCACTCTGAGGAGCTGAAATGGTCAAACCACACGGACACCGATGTGAAGAAGCCACCACAGCGCTCTCCAAGGAGCTGAAATGGTCAAACCACACGGACACCGATGTGAAGAAGCCGCCACAGCGCTCTCCAAGGAGCTGAAATGGTCAAACCACACGGACACCGATGTGAATAAGTCACGACTGTGACTTTTCAACCTCAGAAGGCTGAAGAAGCAGCCTATAGGGAGGAGGTCAGAGAACTGGCAGTGTGGTGCCAGGACAACAACCTCTCCCTCAATGTGAGCAAGACAAAGGAGCTGATCGTGGACTACAGCAAAAGGCGGGCCGAACACACCCCCATTAATATCAACGGGGTTGTTGTGGAGCGGGTCGAGAGTTTCAAGTTCCTTGGTGTCCACATCACCAATGATCTATCATGGTCCAAACACACCAAGAGAGTCGGGAAGAGGGCACGACAAAACCTTTTCCCTCAGGAGACTGAAAAGATTTGGCATGGGACCCCAGATCCTCAAAAAGTTCTACAGCTGCACCACCGAGACCATCCTGACCTGGTATGGCAACTGCTCGGCATCTGACCATAAGGCGGTACAGAGGTTAGTGCGTACAGGCCAGTACATCACTAGGGCCAAGCTTCCTGCAATCCAGGACCTATATAATAGGCGGTGTCAGAGGAAAGCCCATAAAATTATCAGAGACTCACCCAAGTCATAGACTGTTTTCTCTGCTACCGCACGGCAAGCGGTACCGGAGCGCCAAGTCTAGGACTAAAAGGCTCCTTAGCAGCTTCTACCCCCAAGCCTTAAGAGTTCTGAACAATTAATCAAATGGCCACCGGACTATTACATTACCCCCCCCCCCCCCCCCCATTTGTTTTGTACACTGATGCTACTCGCTGTTAATTATCTATGTATAGTCACTTCACCCCTACCTACATTTACAAATTACCGCAACTAACCTGTACCCCCGCACACTGACTCGGTACCGGTACCCCCTGTATATAGCCTCGTTATTGTTATGTTGTGTTACTTTTTATTATTTGGTCAATATTTTCTAAACTCTTCTTGAACTGCACTGTTGGTTAATGGCATTTTCACGGTAAGGTCTATACTTGTTGTATTTGGCGCATGTGACAAATAAAGTTCAATTTGATTTTAAATGTGGCCTGTCCTCGAGGGCCCTCATTGTTCTACAGAAGCACCATCAAGCTGCATCAAATCAAAATCAAATCAAATGTATTTATATAGCCCTTCTTACATCAGCTGATATATCAATGTGCTGTACAGAAACCCAGCCTAAAACCCCAAACAGCAAGCAATACAAGTGTAGAAGCACAGTGGTGAGGAAAAACTCCCTAGAAAGGCCAGAACCTAGGAAGAAACCTAGAGAGGAACCAGGCTATGAGGGGTGGCCAGTCCTCTTCTGGCTGTGCCGGGTGGAGATTATAACAGAACATGGCCAAGATGTTCAAATGTTCATAAATGACCAGCATGGTCAAATAATAATAATCACAGTGGTTGTCGAGGGTGTAACATGTCAGCACCTCAGGAGGAAATGTCAGTTGGCTTTTCATAGCCGATCATTAAGAGTATCTCTACTGCTCCTGCTGTCTCTAGAGAGTTGAAAACAGCAGGTCTGGGACAGGTAGCACGTTCGGTGAACAGGTCAGGGTTCCATAGCCGCAGGCAGAACAGTTGAAACTGGAGCAGCAGCATGGCCAGGTTGACTGGGGACAGCAAGGAGTCATCATGCCAGGTAGTTCTGAGGCATGGTCCTAGGGCTCAGGTCCTCCGAGAGAGAGAAAGAAAGAAAGAATTAGAGGAGCATACTTAAATTCACACAGGACACCGGATAAGACAGGAGAAATACTCCAGATATAACAGACTGGGATATCTTCAACCGCCAACTTACCATCCTGAGACAAGGCTGGGTATAGCCCACAAAGATCTCCGCCATGGCACAACCCAAGGGGGGGAGGCGCCAACCCACAACCTGGTACAGCCACTCCACTGCCTCTGGCCCCCCCGACCCTCCCCCAATGGACATTTACCCTGCCTCCGCGCCAATGGACATTTACCCTGCCTCCGCGCCAATGGACATTTACCCTGCCCTTGCGCCAATGGACATTTACCCTGCCTCCGCCCCAATGGACATTTACCCTGTCTACACCCCAATGGACATTTACCCTACCTCCGCCCCAATGGACATTAACCCTACCTCCGCCCCAATGGACATTAACCCTGCCTCCGCGCCAATGGACATTTACCCTGCCTCCGCCCCAATGGACATTTACCCTGTCTACACCCCAATGGACATTTACCCTACCTCCACCCCAATGGACATTTACCCTGCCTCCACCCCAATAGACATTTATCCTGCCTCCACCCCAATGGACATTTACCCTGCCTCCACCCCAATGGACATTTACCCTGCCTCCACCCCAATAGACATTTACCCTGCCTCCACCCCAATAGACATTTACCCTGCCTCCACCCCAATAGACATTTACCCTGCCTCCACCCCAATGGACATTTACCCTGCCTCCACCCCAATGGACATTTACCCTGCCTCCACCCCAATAGACATTTACCCTGCCTCCACCCCAATGGACATTTACCCTACCTCCACCCCAATGGATATTTACCCTACCTCCACCCCAATGGATATTTACCCTGCCTCCACCCCAATGGACATTTACCCTGCCTCCACCCCAATGGACATTTACCCTGCCTCCGCCCCAATGGACATTTACCCTGCCTCCACCCCAATGGACATTTACCCTACCTCCACCCCAATAGACATTTACCCTACCTCCACCCCAATGGATATTTACGCTGCCTCCACCCCAATGGACATTCATAATTGTTACAGTTGTAAATATGTATAAATGATTACCTGCTGCCCCTGTCCTGCAGACTTCCTACCCCTGCTATAATTTATTGCTATCAATGTGAATTAATACCATTTCTTTCACTTTAGGTTAGAGGCAATACCATTTTAGAGTAAGCTAAACTAGAATGAACGCCTAAATTAGAGCACATCACTTAGGCCTAGGCTCTGAGAAAACAACGTTTTCTAGGCTTCTAAAGACTATTAATAGTAAGCTATAACAAGTTATCATTTTCAAACAGTAATTGCCATTATTTTGAGAGAATCATCTAGATACATTGTCTCCTCCTGTATCTTCTAGACTATTGCATCCCAAATGGCACTCTATTCCCTGTAATGCAGTACTTTTGGCCAGAGCAGTGCACTAAGAGGAACAGGGTGCCATTTGGGACTATCTTACTGATGAATCAATGTGGGAAGTCACGTGTGCCCTGGACGGGTTTCAGTGTTAATGCCGCGTTGAAGACAACTGGGAACTCGTGACATCAGTGATCTTCAGGTCGGAAAGTCGAAGCTCTAGAAAGAGGCCCGAGTTCCCGAGTTGTAATTCTGAGCGGGTTGACCGTTCAAATCGATTATTTCCAGTCGGAGCTCGTTTTTTTCACAGTTGTTTTGAACCCACTAAAGTCGGAAGTCGTAGATTTCCTAGTTCCCAGTAGATTTGAACGCGGCATAAATACGCGAGGAATTTCTGCTGCCTTGCTTGACCACACCCTCCTTCCTTGCTCCTGGCCTGCCTCTTCCACCAATCCAATTGTTTCTTATGGACAGAAAAGAGCAGAGGCTCTGAGCTGTCGGATCAGGTCCATTGTCTACTCGTCCGTCATTAGCAGTCTCAACACGCCCGTGCGTTTTTTCCCCACTAAACTCAGACTACCCTTTTAGTTCTATCATCTCCGGTCACTGCGTGAAGCTCCTCCCGGAAAATAGAGAGAGACACTGTTATGAGAAAAACAGCAAAAGAATCACCTGGATTCTTTCATATCAAGGTATGTCACCTATCTATTTCTTCTGCATGCACAATAAGAAGTGTGTGTGAGATCCATGTTTACTGCTCAAAGTGAAATGTTTCATTGTGGCTTTTAGTTTATTCAGCCTGTTTCTTTGCAACAGGCAATTGACACTCTTTGTGGGATTTACTTCAATTGCCTTGTTCAGTGATGTTTGTTTAGAATTTGCTTTGGAGATTCTTGTTATTTTTATTGCATCGTAATCCATGGTGTCTGGGCGCTTGCGTGCGAGTCTCCCTGTCTCGTGCGAGGTGGGTTGTGCGTGTGTGCATATTGTTTTGAGTCAGACTCGCTGTCTCCCCGGTCACAGTGAACCGCACTATAGGCGTTAATGGCACAGTGCAGTCCAAAACGTGACAATCCTGTGTTTTATGTATATTTGAAGAATTTCATTCCAAAACACTGCATATCCATGTTAAGAAATGTTGATTTAAATAAAGTGTTTTTTCACTATCTAATCATGGCATAGGGTTGCATCACAACCTGGTACAGCCACTCTACTCCAATGCCGCTGACACCCGACCCTCCAACGGACATTTATCATTGTTAGTTGTAAATAGTATAACTTATTACCTGCTGTCCATGTCCTGCGGACTTCCTACCCCTGCTATAATTTAGACTTTACCGTGTAATGCCCTTAACCAACTGCAGTTCACGAAGAGTTAAGAAAATATTTACCAAATAATAAAAAGTAAAAAAATAACAAATCAAGTGATAGATTTTAAACGAATTGGCCAGAGCAGTGCACTAAGAGGAACAGGGTGCCATTTGGAACTATCACTAATGAATCAAAGTGGGAAGTCACGTGTGCCCTGGAAGGGCTTCGCAGTGTTAATGCCGCGTTTAAGACAACTGGGAACTCGTGACATCAGTGATCTTCAGGTCGGAACCTCACTTGCTTTGGCAATGTTAACACATGTTTCCCATGCCAATAAAGCCCTTGAATTGAAGTCGATGCTCTAGAAAGAGTTCCCGAGTTGGAATTCCGAGCGGGTTGACCGTTCAAATCGATTTTTCACAGTCGGAGCCCGTTTCTTTCCCGATTTCAGTTGTTTCGAACCCACTAAAGTCGGAAGTCGTAGATTTCCTAGTTCCCAGTTACGAGTTCCCAGTAGATTTGAACGCGGAATAAATACGCGAAGAATTTCTGCTGCCCGTCTGAACACGACCGCGGCGTTATTTTCTCTACACTCAGATTACCCTTTCAGCTCTGCCATCTCCGGTCACTGCGTGAAGCTCCTCCCGGAAAATGGAGAGAGACACTGTTGAGGACAGACATGTATTTGTTTAAAATCTATCACTTGATGGTTTCATTTCAGAGACTAATCGTATGTTTTTTTTCCAGCAAAATGCTATAGGCTACATACATCCGCCTCAAATAAATAAGTAGTACTGCTAGGTTTTACACAGTCAAATGTAACAAATAACTACTTTTTTTTATAAAGAAATATACAAATGATACATTTGTGACATTAATGTAAACATATTATACCAAAATAATTCGATGCAGTAATATGAGATCTGTATGCAAAACATTTACATTTGGTATTTTATTAATTTAGCAGATACTCTTATCCATAATGACATGCAGTAAGTGGATTAATCTTAAAATAGATACTTGAGATGCCCACATATCACAGTCAAATATACAGGATATGAACATTCCATTTCAGTTAAACAATTCATAAATAGCGTTTTTCATACACTATGAATTATTAATCTGAGAAGAATAATATAATAAACACACATGAAGGTACCCATAATCAAGAATTTCTGATGAAAAAACAAATGTGAAAAATTGGTGGATCTAGCATTTTGGGAATAAACTCTTAATTTCCACACTATGGGGTTGGAATAATACTGTGAAAATTATAATCCCCTTTTTAGTGTAATAGCTATTTGAAATGTCAGCCTGCTTTGGTGGGATGGAGTTTTGGCCTGCTTCGTGACATCACCAGGCAGCAAATTAGTTTATAGACCAATAAGAAAGGTCTAACTAGTATTTCCCTCCCTCCCCGTTGTCTCCAAACCTCTCTGCTAATTACAGCTAGTTTTCAGTTTTCCCCTCCCTGCTCCGACCACTCCAAGACAGTCCTAGCAAAAATCTTGCTTGAGAAATTTCTCTTTGCTAAGAAGCTTCTTTTGATTTTTTTTTTTTAACCATTTACATTGAAAACAGTAAGATACTTAATTGTTACCCAGAAATGATTTGACATTGAGATAAAAAAAAATGTCTGCATTGGACCTTTTTTAAAGAAAATATAAAATAGTAGACTTCCTTCATTCCTAGAAATCTGCTTGAATGTGGTTCTGGTTCATCATTGTTTGTTAGATTTTTGTTGTTGCTTAAATTCTATTGTCCCACTCCCAAAGTAAAAGCATCATTCTCTGTAGATTATACAGCCCCATGTGAACTGCCAGTTCTCTGCAGAGACGGCCACTACTAACTAGTGTTCTATGGATCCTCATCAGGTTGAGGCCGTTTAACCTCTTATGTGATCGGGATGGTTGAGCTAACGTGCCCTAATGTGATTAGCATGATGTTTTAAGTAACAAGAACATAGACATGTCTGAAATGGGCAGAAAGTTTAAATTCTTGTTAATCTAACTGCACTGTCCAGTTTACAGTAGCTATTACAGTGAAATAATACCATGCTATTGTTTGATGAGAGTGCACAATTATGAAATTAAATGTATTGATAAACCAATTAGGCACGTTTGGGCAGTCTTGATACATTTTGAACAGAAATGCAATGGGGCATTGGATTAGTCTACAACTTTGCACATTCACTGCTCCCATCTAGTGGCCAAAATCTAAAGATTCCTTAGATTCCTAAGTCCCATATTAGCCTTTCTCTTGCATTTCAAAGATGATGGGATTTTTATTTTTTTTGTATTATCTTTTACCAGATCTAATGTGTTATATTCTCCTACATTCATTTCACATTTCCACAAACTTCAGTGTTTCCTTTCAGATGGTATCAAGAATATGCATATCCTTGCTTCAGGTCCTGAGCTACAGGCAGTTAGATTTGGGTATGTCCTTTTAGAAAAAAATGGGCGGGGGAAATGGTCCGATCCTTATCAAACGGTTCTGCTTGTTTCCTAGTTTTTATAGATCATGCCGGAGAGATGCCCGGGAATAGGTTATACGTTATAATAAATCATTTATTAAAAATAAAAAAAATACATATTATAAATTGCATGCTATGGGCTACAGGCCTGTGGAATGGTCGATGTAGCCTAATCATAGATATGATCATATCTATGATAACATCTCTGTAATCATTTCAAGTGGCTGATTAAATTGCCCACCTTCGGTTTAGTGTGGCAATGATTAAAATAAAGTTTCAGAGATTGTTTGATGGTTAGGCTACACGAAGGTATAAAACTATTATAGCCTATCACAGAGCCATATTGCCATAGAATCACGAAATGTGAAGCATCGAATTCCACACTGACTCACACACTTCTGTAGCGTGCAAATTCCAGAGGATGTGGGTAAACTGTGTATTTTTTCCACGGTGGCTGTGCTGTGTGTGGGAGAGGACTGTAAGCATTACAACAACAGGAAGGGTTGTACAATAAAGTTTGTTCTGAGACATGACGGGTGGGTAGCGGTGTGACCGGCCATGTTGTGTAAGTTCTTATTTACAATGATGGCCTACACCGGGCAAACCCGGACAACGCTGGGCCAATTGTACGACGCTGGACCAATTGTGCGCCGCCCTATGGGTCTCCCAATCACGGCCGGTTGTGATTCGGGAGCCCACGTTACCTTGGCAACTCCAGATCTAGGATCAGTTAAGGTTTTTATAGTATAATAAATAAGAGGGGTGTGTGATCATTTCAGTTTTAGATGAGCCTACATTATTTATCACTATTTGAGCTCAGTTGATTTGCATTATTTGCGCTCATCTCTAAATCCAACAAAAAATCTGAACTCCTCATGAGGGTCTGCAAGTTGCCCACAACTTTTTGGGAAATGTATCTGAGGGCCTCCAGTTTCCCATCACTGCACTAGAAGAACTGCTTCTGACTCATATCGATGCCACACAGGCTGTTTTCAAATGGATTCGTTGCTTTTTAAAGGCAGTCACACTTTGTTCTATGAAGTTTAGGGCCCCTCACTTTTTTTGGGGGGGAGGGGGGGTTGATCCAAGGGCCTGCGGACCGCTAGTTGCCTGTCCCTGTTGCTCTTCACATCGTCTCCTGACCCACTAGACCTCATTTCCAGTCTGGACAGGCTGGGGCCAAAATGGCACCCTGTTCTCTATCAAATGCACTACTTTTGCCCAGAGCCATGGTCAAAAGTAGTGCAATATTTAGGGAACCTGTGCCATTTGGGACGCAACCTCAGTTTCTAGTCTCCTCTATCCAGTACCAAAAGGGTTGAGCCAAGACCAAACGGTGGGGAACACTGTCCTAACATGCCCGTCTGTCTTAAACCCCCCCCCAACCTGTTCATAATATAATTTATCATATTTCTTGTGATATGCCAATACAGATGATGTGGAGTCTTTGGATCCTGCTGGGCACTGTTCTCAGTGTGGGTGAGTTGGAGCTTCCTGTGTATTCCCTTATATATATACATTTTTTTTTAAAGAGGAAAGAAAATAAATGACACAGGGGTGGAGAAGGGAGAAAGCTGGGAAGAATTACATAATGATTTTTAACCCGATCCCCAGCCGGGAGTTGCGAGCGGGGAGTGACACCAGCACCCCACGGCACTCCCGCTTTATTGGCTCTTTTACATTCCACTGAAAGCAAAAAAAAAAAACATGTGAAAACACAGTTAATGGACAAATGAAATCCCGGAGGAGGATTCGGTTGACATTTCAAGATGAATAGACAGGAATGTTCGAAAGTACACTGCCGTGTAGGTAGGGCCCGTTTACGGCTCCTACACCACACCTTCCTACACCACCAACTGCATTAGGCAACAGCGGAAACCTAGGCCCCGTCACTAATGGCACCCTATTCCCTATATAGGGCACTACTTTTGACCGCGGCCCATAGTGCACTTTATAGTGAAGATAAGATGCCATTTGGGACAATGTCAGCAGATGCCAAGAATTTGTAGATGAAAGTTGTTTTTAAAAGGGTTTCAAGCTACATTATCTGTGTTTACCACTGCTTCAGATAATGTGGAGTAAAATGTGTTAATCCTCACTTCCACACAACCCTTTTTCTCTCTCTCTCTATCCCCCTCCCCACTTTTGCTCTCATCCATATACTCTCACTCACTCTCTCGCACTCAGATGGCTACGTGGTGCCCGACCTGCACAAGCGTCTGTCCCACGGGCATCAGCTGAAGATCTACCTCCCGAAGAGTGCTGAGAAGCTGGAGTTCATCCCCGCTGCAGAGCCCCTGAAGACGTACCTGTACTGGGGCCGTGGATCCCGGGCCACCAGAGGAAAGGTGTCCGGGACAGGAACCGACAGGAGCTGGTATCTGGACAAAGTGAGTGACTGTCTCTTTAATTGTCTAAGTCAAATCCCCCCCCCCCCCCCCGGGGACAATAAAGTATATCAACTCAGATCATACCACCAGAGTGGGGATTTGAGGAGATGGTATCCTACTTATAACAAAACTCACCACTTGGTTTTGACCGGTACTGTTAATATCACTTAACACCCATCCCGTCCCAGCAATGCACCTACCATCCTCTACCTCTTCATTTCATATATTATTTAAACATTTTTGTGAAGAGATTTTAAATGCATTTATAAAGAAAGTTTGATTTTATCATCCCTGTTAAGTGTTTGACCTTTGCCCCCTGAAGGTGACTTACAAGGACCAGGGGACCTATGTCCAGAGAGACTACTGGAACAAGGAGATCTCCTCGCTCAAAGTGGCTGTGACCAGTGAGTGCTTTGCATGTTATTTAAAGGGACATTTTGGGATTTTGACACGAAGCCCTTCATCCTACTTCCACAGAGTCCGATGAACTCGTGGATACCATTTTTATGTCTCTGCTTAAGTTTGAAGGAAGTTGCTAACTAGCTGTTAGCGCAATGACTGGAAGTCTATAGGAACAGCTCGCATGCTCTAGAGCTAGTTAGCATTGGCTTGCAAAACTACCTCTAATGTCCTTCATAAATGGTATCCACGAGTTCATCTGACCCTGGGACTATGGCTATCCCTTTAATTAGATCGCCATAACAATTACTTTGTTATTGTCTTGGCCTTTTGTCTCTCTTTCTCTCTCACTCTCTCACCCCCCTCTCTCACCCTTTCACGTACACCCTCCTCCCCTCTTTTTCCCACCCTCTCCCCCTAATGCAACATGTTCTTCCTTTTCTCAGCCAGGCGTGAGTACACGAAGTGCGTGGTGGGCGAGGAACTCCACATCTCATTGGAGGGCATCGACCAGGCCGACGCCACGCTCTCCTTCTCGGGCGCCAACGCCAACGTCACCCTGGTGCATGATGGGGCAGTGGTGGCCCAGGACCTCCCGGACTACTGGAACCGGGTCAAGACCCTTTCCACCAAGATCAGCATCCAGAACGTCAACACCTCGGACGTGGGCTACTACACGCTGAAGGACACGCGAGACCGGGTGGTCGCCATCGTCAGGATGGAACTCATAGGTTGTGGTTTCGCTGTGTTGCCATAGATTGTTTGTTAGCTCTGCAGTGTTACTCACTTCTACTGAGTTATCGTGAGTGTGTTGGGAGGGATACCACTTCACTCCCAACCTTGGTCTGCGCAGACGCTTCCTGCGTTCCAAATCATGAAGAAAAAAAAATATCTACAGTTATTTCACATGCTTCTTAAAACAACAGGTGTAGGACTGGTGAAATGCTTAGTTACGGGCCCTTCCCAACAATACAAAATAAATAATAATAATAAATAATAACGAGGAATAAATACACAATGAGTAATGATAACATGGCTATATACACAGAGTACCAATACCCAGTTGATGAGCAGGGGTATGAGGTAATAAGGCTGTAACGTAACACGCCTTATTCTTAAAATGGTCTAAATAAATAATCCTCGTTACTTTACAGACAACCCCATAATGTCAACGCGAAGACAGGTTTTTAAAAGCTTTTGTAAAATACAGAAATATTGAGCTCAGGTGATTGGACATGATTTTGAAAAGGCACGAACGTGTCTCTATGGTCCCACAGTTGAAAGTACATGTCAGAGAAGAAAACCAAGCCACGAAGGTCCATATCGGAATTGTCTCTAGAGCTCTGAGACAGGATTATCGAGGCCCAGATCTGGGGAAGGGTACCAAAAAAATGTATTCAGCATTGCTGGTCCCCAAGAACACAGTGGCCTCCATCATTCTTAAATGGAAGAAGTTTGGACCCACCAAGTCTTCCGTTACAGGAAGTCTGTAACATAACAAAATGGGGAAAAAGTAGAGGTCTGACTATTTTGCGACTGCACTGTACATATACAGTGGGGAGAACAAGTATTTGATAACCTGCCGATTTTGCAGGTTTTCCTACATACAAAGCATGTAGAGGTCTGTAATTTTTTTAATCATATGTACACTTCAACTGTGAGAGATGACATCTAAAACAAAAATCCAGAAAATCACTTATTTTTTAAAAGTAATTCATTTACATTTTATTGCATGACATTAGTATTTGATACATCAGAAAAGCAGAACTTAATATTTGATACAGAAACCTTTGTTTGCAATTACAGAGATCATACGTTTCCTGTAGTTCTTGACCAGGTTTGCACACACTGCAGCCGGGATTTTGGCCCACTCCTCCATACAGACCTTCTCCAGATCCTTCAGGTTTCGGGACTGTCGCTGGGCAATACGGACTTTCAGCTCCCTCCAAAGATGTTCTATTGGGTTCAGGTCTGGAGACTGGCTAGGCCACTCCGGGACCTTGAGATGCTTCTTACGGAACCACTCCTTATTTGCCCTGGCTGTGTATTTTGGGTCGTTGTCATGCTGGAAGACCCAGCCACGACCCATCTTCAATGCTCTTAATGATTCCTCCTCTGGATCATCCAGATGGTCATTGGCAAACTTCAGACGGGCCTGGACATGCGTTGGCTTGAGCAGGGGGACCTTGCGTGCCCTGCAGGATTTTAATCCATGACGGCGTAGTGTGTTACTAATGGTTTTCTTTGAGACTGTGGTCCCAGCTCTCTTCAGGTCAGTGACCAGGTCCTGCCGTGTAGTTCTGGGCTGATCCCTCATCTTCCTCATGATCATTGATGCCCCACGAGGTGAGATCTTGCATGGAGACCCAGACCGAGGGTGATTGACCGTCATCTTGAACTTCTTCCATTTTCTAATAATTGCGCCAACAGTTGTTGCCTTCTCACCAAGCTGCTTGCCTATTGTCTTGCAGCCCATCCCAGCCTTGTGCAGGTCTACAATTTGATCCCTGATGTCCTTACACAGCTCTCTGGTCTTGGCCATTGTGGAGAGGTTGGAGTCTGTTTGAGTGTGTGGACAGGTGTCTTTTATACAGGTAACGAGTTCAAACAGGTGCAGTGAATACAGGTAATGAGTGGAGAACAGGCGGGCTTCTTAAAGAAAAACGAACAGGTCTGTGAGAGCTGGAATTCTTACTGGTTGGTAGGTGATCAAATACTTATGTCATGAAATAAAATGCAAATGAATTACTTAAAAATCATACAATGTGATTTTCTGGATTTTGTTTTAGATTCCGTCTCACAGTTGAAGTGTACCTATGATAAAAATTACAGACCTCTACATGCTTTGTAAGTAGGAAACCTGCAAAATCGGCATTGTTATCAAATACTTGTTCTCCCCACTGTAGGTAGGGGTAAAGTGACTAGACCACAGGATAGATAATTAACAGTAGCCGCAGCGTATGTAATAAGCACCCTATTTAGTACACTGGGCTCTGGTCAAAACTAGTCCACAAATATCCAAGTATGCTTAGTGCATAGTGTAAGTAGTAACAAGTCCAAGAGATACAAACTGGTGCTGTATAGAGAGAGACAAGTGGTGTTGGCTGCATAGAATTCTTAGAATTAAATTACCTCTGTTAGGTCATGTTGAAGTTCGAGTAGGTCATGGAAATAGACACATCATCAGGCTCCCTTCCCAATGGTCTGGTATACTGGCCATTCGTTCCAAATGGCACACTATTCCTGATATAGTGCACTACTTTTGACCAGGGCCCATAGTGGAATAGGGTGCCATTCGGGATACACATTGTTTGGCTCGCAGCTCATATGTCCCTGTTTGTCACTAATTAGTTGGTTATTTGTAGGACTACAGGGCTGCTCAGTAAGCTATGGGGTGGTGGGAAAGAGGCGGTGGGGTGAGGGGGATTACAACATGCATAGAGTGAAACACATGTCGTCTGTCAATCACTCCCTCCTGTTCCCCTTACGGCTTTGCAATGTCTCCCAAATTAACTTCCCCGTCTCGCTCCTTCTGCATCTCTCTCTTTCCCTCTCCCCCTCGCCCCCCCCTATCCCCCTCCAGACAAACATGAGAATGAAGCAGGCAACCCCCTCATGGCCCTCCTCCTCCTGCTTGGTATCCCTGCCAGTATCTGTTTCTGTTGCCGGAAGAGGATCTTCAAGAACAAATCCCCCGACACCACCGCCATCCAACTGGACAACCCCGAGACTCTGCACCCCCCTCCCGGCTACAACATGCCCGGAGGAGGGGTGTCCCCTGGACCTGGTGTGCCGGTGAGGGATAGTTAGATGGTGGCTTGGCTATGAAATGGCACCCGATTCTCGCCATAGGTCTCCGGTCAAAACTAGTTCACTCGGGAATATGGTGCCGTTTGGGACAAATCCCATGTAGAAGTTGCCCTTAGGTTCCTCCCTCTAATCGGTCTCTCCTCGTCTCCCATGCTGCACTACTATAATAATGACATTGTTGCAGTAACGCATGGTGTTTTGTAGTTGAGCGGGAATAACGTGACGTGTTTTATTTTCTGTGGTTATTGCAGACGTTCTATCATTTATTCTTTATACACTTAACTGCATACTGTGGTGTGTTGGTTTGTGCATGCCTTGTGTTTTATGTCATTGGAATAGATACAGTCGTGGCCAAAAGTTTTGAGAATGACACAAATATACATTTTCACAAAGTCTGTTGCCTCGGTGTCTTTAGATATTTTGGTCAGATGTTACTATGGAATATTGAAGTATTATTACAAGCATTTCATAAGTGTCAAAGGCATTTATTGACAATTACATAAAGTTGATGCAAGGAGTCAATGTTTGCAGTGTTGACCCTTCTTTTTCAAGACCTCTGCAATCTGCCCTGGCATGCTGTCAATTAACTTCTGGGCCACATCCTGACTGATGGCAGCCCATTCTTGCATAATCAATGCTTGGAGTTTGTCAGAATTTGTGGGGTTTTGTTTGTCCACCTACCTCTTGAGGATTGACCACAAGTTCTCAATGGGATTAAGGTCTGGGGAGTTTCCTGACCATGGACCCAAAATATCTATGTTTTGTTCACCGAGCCACTTAGTTATCACTTTTGCCTTATGGCAAGGTGCTCCATCATGCTGGAAAAGGCATTGTTCGTCACCAAACTGTTCCTGGATGGTTGGGAGAAGTTGCTCTCGGAGGATGTGTTGGTATCGTTCTTTATTCATGGCTGTGTTCTTAGGCAAAATTGTGAGTGAGCCCACTCCCTTGGCTGAGAAGCAACCCCACACATGAATGGTCTCAGGATGCTTTACTGTTGGCATGACACAGGACTGATGGTAGCGCTCACCTTGTCTTCTCCGGACAAGCTTTTTTCCGGATGCCCCAAACAATCGGAAAGGGGATTCATCAGAGAAAATGACTTTACCCCAGTCCTCAGCAGTCCAATCCTTGTACCTTTGCAGAATATCAGTCTGTCCCTGATGTTTTTCCTGGAGAGAAGTGGCTTCTTTGCTGCCTTTCTTGACACCAGGCCATCCTCAAAGTCTTCGCCTCACTGTGCGTGCAGATGCACTCTCACCTGCCTGCTGAAATTCCTGAGCAAGCTCTACTGGTGGTGCCCCGATCCCGCAGCTGAATCAACTTTAGGAGACGGTCCTGATGCTTGCTGGACTTTCTTGGGCGCCCTGGAGCCTTCTTCACAACAATTGAACCGCTCTCGAAGTTCTTGATGATCCGATAAATGGTTGATTTAGGTGCAATCTTACTGGCAGCAATATCCTTGCCTGTGAAGCCCTTTTTGTGCAAAGCAATGATGACTGCACGTGTTTCCTTGTAGGTAACCATGGTTGACAAAGGAAGAACAATGATTCCAAGCACCACCCTTCCTTTTGAAGCTTCCAGTCTGTTATTGAAACTCAATCAGCATGACAGAGTGATCTCCAGCCTTGTCCTCGTCAACACTCACACCGGTGTTAATAAGAGAATCACTGACATGATGTCAGCTGGTCCTTTTGTGGCAGGGCTGAAATGCAGTGGAAATGTTTTGGGGGGATTCAAATCAAATCAAATTTATTTATATAGCCCTTCGTACATCAGCTGATATCTCAAAGTGCTGTACAGAAACCCAGCCTAAAACCCCAAACAGCAAACAATGCAGGTGTAAAAGCACGGTGGCTAGGAAAAACTCCCTAGAAAGGCCAAAACCTAGGAAGAAACCTAGAGAGGAACCAGGCTATGTGGGGTGGCCAGTCCTCTTCTGGCTGTGCCGGGTAGAGATTATAACAGAACATGACCAAGATGTTCAAATGTTCATAAATGACCAGCATGGTCGAATAATAATAAGGCAGAACAGTTGAAACTGGAGCAGCAGCACAGTCAGGTGGACTGGGGACAGCAAGGAGTCATCATGTCATGTCCTCAGGTAGTCCTGGGGCATGGTCCTCCTCTTCTGGCTGTGCCGGGTGGGCTCAAGATGTTCAAATGTTCATAAATGACCAGCATGGTTGAATAATAGTAAGGCAGAACAGTTGAAACTGAGCAAGCATGAACTGGGGACAGAAGGAGTCATCATGTCAGGTAGTCCTGGGGCATGGTCCTAGGGCTCAGGTCCTCCGAGAGAAAAGAAAGAGAGAAGGAGAGAATTAGAGAACGCACACTTAGATTCACACAGGACACCGAATAGGACAGGAGAAGTACTCCAGATATAACAAACTGACCCTAGCCCCCCGACACATAAACTAATGCAGCATAAATACTGGAGGCTGAGACAGGAGGGGTCAGGAGACACTGTGGCCCCATCCGAGGACACCCCGGACAGGGCCAAACAGGAAGGATATAACCCCACCCACTTTGCCAAAGCACAGCCCCCACACCACTAGAGGGATATCTTCAACCACCAACTTACCATCCTGAGACAAGGCCGAGTATAGCCCACAAAGATCTCCGCCACGGCACAACCCAAGGGGGGAGCGCCAACCCAGACAGGCCGACCACAACAGTGAATCAACCCACCCAGGTGACGCACCCCCCAGGGACGGCATGAGAGAGCCCCAGTAAGCCAGTGACTCAGCCCCCGTAACAGGGTAGAGGCAGAGAATCCCAGTGGAAAGAGGGGAATCGGCCAGGCAGAGACAGCAAGGGCGGTTCGTTGCTCCAGAGCCTTTCCGTTCACCTTCCCACTCCTGGGCCAGACTACACTCAATCATATGACCCACTGAAGAGATGAGTCTTCAGTAAAGACTTAAAGGTTGAGACCGAGTTTGGATTCAGTTCATTTGCATGGCAGAGGGACATTGCAATTCATCTGATCACTCTTCATAACATTCTAGAGTATATGCAAATTGCCATCATACAAACTGAGGCAGCAGACTTTGTGAAAATTAATATTTGTGTCATTCTCAACTTTTGGCCACGACTGTGTGTGTGTGTTTTATCTTAGTCTTGTCATGAACCATAATGTGTTGAGTATATAAGTCCTTATATCTAACTTTGGGAACTGGTTGTCCATGTTAGTATCTGTTTATGTACAGTACTTGTATGAGTATATCGCATATAGTATTCAATTCAAAATACTTGATTTATCCCACGAGGGTTAATTGTGTAGGCAGGAGTGCAGATATGTAAAAATAGCATCCAAGAACATACAACATAATCACAACTACACAACATAATCACAACTACACAACATAATCACAACTACACAACACCAATAGTGTTTGAGTCCCTCTTTTTACTGTGGTGCTCCTCCATGTACAGGGAGGTTACCCTCAGGTTTACCCTCCCCCCAACCCTGGGATGCCTGGCCAGCCTCAATGGACCGGACCCCCACCTCAACCAGTGAGTCCATCCATCTCTCCTCCATTATGTTTCTCTCTGTGAGTCCACCCATCTCTCCATTATATCAGCGGTTGGTATGGTTGTTAGTGAACCCTCATAATCCCCCCCCCCCCCCCCGTCAGGGGTGAAACTCCTCGGGAAAAGAAACTAAAAGAGTGTGACAGTGTTTTGTTGTGGTTTGTTTCAGTGCTTCAACCCAGGCTACCCCTCCCAGGACCCTTTGTACCCCCCTGCCCAGCCCCCACAGTGGAATGGCCCACCACCCAACCAGCCACAGTACAACCCTGGTGCTCCTCCGATGGTAGGGATTTATACTCTACAATCTTAGAAAAAAGGGGTTCCAAAGGGGTTCTTCGGCTGTCCCCATACAAGAGCCCTTTTTGGTTTCAGGTAGAACCCTTTTGCATTCCATGTATAACCCTCTGTAGAAAGGGTTCTACCTGGAACCAAAAAGGATTATCCTATGGGGACAGTCAAAGAACCCTTCAAGGTTCTACATGGAAAAAATGTACTAAGAGTGTACTCTGTTCTATTCCACTCTATGCTAGTCAACCCTATTCTACACAACTCTACAAATCAGCCCCTACTCCTCTTCCCTCTGTTCTACAATCTAACTGTGCCTCTCCTCTGACCACTAAAAGTAGTGGGCCACCTAACCAGTACCCTGTGGCCCCTCTGACCACTAACAGTAGAGTGGGCCACCTAACCAGTACCCTGTGGCTCCTCTGACCACTAACAGTAGAGTGGGCCACCTAACCAGTACCCTGTGGCCCCTCTGACCACTAACAGTAGAGTGGGCCACCTAACCAGTACCCTGTGGCCCCTCTGACCACTAACAGTAGAGTGGGCCACCTAACCAGTACCCTGTGGCCCCTCTGACCACTAACAGTAGAGTGGGCCACCTAACCAGTACCCTGTGGCTCCTCTGACCACTAACAGTAGAGTGGGCCACCTAACCAGTACCCTGTGGCCCCTCTGACCACTAACAGTAGAGTGGGCCACCTAACCAGTACCCTGTGGCTCCTCTGACCACTAACAGTAGAGTGGGCCACCTAACCAGTACCCTGTGGCCCCTCTGACCACTAACAGTAGAGTGGGCCACCTAACCAGTACCCTGTGGCGCCGATGGTATATCTCTACTTAACTGTTGCATAGTGTCTTTTCTCACTCCACTTCCCTCTTTTCCTTTGTGGCTGTCATATTCCACTCTGGTTTTGATCCTTCTCATCTCAGAGTGTAGTTAGTGTGTGTGTGGAAGCTTGCGTAACTGTGTGTGTTTCAGGGGTATGCGCCGGTGATGTACAGCGCCCCCTCAGGGAATGAGGAGATAAAGATGGAGAACATGTCTCCTGCTGATCCCCTCCTTGCCCATCCACCACCCCAGGTCTCTCTCATTCACTCACTCATTCACTCATTCACTCACTCACTCACACTCACTCACTCACTCACTCACTCACTCACTCACTCATACACACAGCTTCTGACATTGTTCCTCCCTCCTCCCCCCCAGGTCCCCCCGCCCACCTCTGAAGCTCTGCACTCCACAGACGGAGCCTTCCAGTTCAACACCGACACAGGAAAAAACGCCCCCACCAACTTCCTGTAGAACGCCTGTCATCGGTCCAATCAGGAGCGACCTTAGTAATGTTGCCACGGCTCCGTCCCGAATACAGTTCAATGGCTTCCTTTGCTCATCTCCTCGACTGTGACCACTTATATAAATGGGGAGGGATAGGAGAGGAAGCAGTATGTTGTAACTGTGACCTAGACATTGCCCCTCAAATCACCTATCCATCCTTTTCTGGTGAGTGTTATACTGTTTTCTGACATAAGACATTATTATTATTATTATTATACCTTTTAAAAAGGCATATTTAGATGACCCCTGTTAAACCATGGGGCCTGTTTGCAATTCAAACTAGGGAGGTGTTAAACAATGGAAGTGTTAAATAATTTCCCTGCAAAAAGACAGATCCATTCCCATAGATACCGTTTTTTTTTTTTTTTTTGGTTACAGGGCCTGTGAAGAAACAGGTTTCATTACTAGGTCCCTGTTTTTTTTTTTAAATGTACCCCTTTCACGTATACAAAAACGACCAATTTTTTTAATGTTTTTGTCTCTGTGTAAATGGGATATTAGTGAAAGAAAGGAGATCATTTAAAAGGACTTTCATGTTTAGCTGTGATGAAGTCAGTCAAAATGTCCGGGCGGGGGGGGGACGTGTCAAACTGAATCAGAGGCCAGATCCCTACCCTTCTCCAGAAGTGTGCACAGATCCACTCCCTCTCATGCATTGGATTGGTGCAACAAAATGTCTTCAGGGAGTTTCCACCATATTCCCAGTCCATTTATTTTTAGAAGGGGAGTGTACAAGAGAATTGGAATGTAGCCCATAGAATGATAGAGGCCTCTAGTGGCCAAAAGGCAGTATTGGCATGGGCAGCGCCATTGAGGGCTTCCACCAATTTAATGTATGGCGTCTATCAAACACTCTGGTCGTGTTCCCCTGCGGAGGCGCTGCATGCATCAACCAATGGTTGCGTGCCACGTCACCGGCTGTGCCGTCGTGCACAGTCGATAACATGTGGTTAGCTGATGCGTAAAATAGCTATCCAATAGTTGTAAGATCTGGCATTCGTCAGCAATGTCTGAGGAGAGGAACACAACCGATAACTGCCTTTCAGGGTTCTACTGGAACCAAAAATAGGGACAGCCGAAGAACCTTTTTGGAAATGTTTTTTTCTAAGTGTATCATAATCCAATCAGAACCCATATCACTCCTAATCATACAATCAGAAGATGCTAGGACAACTTATCATCCACTCGGTAGACCAAGTAAAGCTCTCCGCCAGTCAGGTAGCCACTTCCTGTTGTGTATATTTAAAGTGTGTGTGTTTTTTATATATATATATATATATATGCATGCAAATACGATCAGAAATGCCTTTACTTCCCAATGTATAGCCGTTTTTCATTATATGCATGTGGTGTATCATTTTAGTTATACATATGAAACTGCTGTCATTTCAACAGGGTGGGTATGTAGAGTTAAATAACTTATTAATACACTGGGAGGGCGCTATTTTATTAAGATGCTATACATCGTCTGCATCTCCCTCAAAAGTAGTGTACTATAGGGTGCCATTTGCAACACACATCATCTTGGTTTAAAAGGCTCATTTTGGTATTTAAATATAAAATCCTATTTGTCTCTTAAATAATGACGCACTCCTGAAGGTTTTACAGACAGTTCGAGCGGATCACTTGTCAAGTCAGTGGCCACCACCTTTCAAAGTGTGATGCATTATGGGGATAAAAATGATCCCACTTGTGCCTAAATGTCAACTGCATGAGCTTTACAAAAAAGGTCATGACGTTTTGACTGCAAGTTTCTGCAGTTGCTCTTCACCAACTTCCTCCTGCAGCCATCACCTGCATTGTGGGAGGCTCTATTGTCAACCAATCATTAGGTTGTTTTTGTTTGA
This sequence comes from Oncorhynchus nerka, assembly GCF_034236695.1. Taxonomy (NCBI): domain Eukaryota; kingdom Metazoa; phylum Chordata; class Actinopteri; order Salmoniformes; family Salmonidae; genus Oncorhynchus; species Oncorhynchus nerka. The sequence continues at coordinate 33,000,066 of NC_088413.1, read as the reverse complement.
CCCACACGAACGTGACCAAAGACATGACTGAAACAGGAACCAACTTTGCCTTGATTTATGTATACAGTGGATATATACAAAATGAATGTGATACGAGTCTCATTGTTTGTACAATGTACACCCGCATGATTTCAAATTACGATTGTGTGATATGGAAGTTGGAGACGTGATTATTTTAACGTTACAAAGAAATACTTTCATAACAATGGCAACACTGCCATGTTCGTCTGAGATTTGGTGCAAAACCACGTGCCCAAACTTGTGGCTGTCGCCGTTGCTCCTCCCCCGATTTCACCTAGTCGTTTGCTTAAGCCTTATCACACAAACGCATCCAGTGCCTTCTTGTCCTGGGGTGTCTTCATAAGTGCACAATGAAGCAAACGGTAACAACTTTTTGGGACAAATTCAGTTAGTCCCTACCCGTTTCAACCTAGTTGCTTCCATTAGGTTCCTAATGAATGTACCCCTGGTCAGGTCAGGGGGTGAGAAATGTATTTTACATGATTATATTCGGAGAGGTCATTTCCAGACCATGTAACCAGAACAGTAAACTCCTGGCCCTAGTTGGTCAAGGTAAAATCTCAATTGGAGAAGGGCAGATGAGAAGGCCTCTTGATTACGCTTAAACTTTTGGAGTTACTTTTAAAACGTTCTTCCCAAAGCTGCTTTTCTCACCAACTGTCTCATCCCCCTACACCCAACACGCTTTAAAAGGAATGGACAGATCTCAAATGTAGGTAATAGGAAGTATGCATCAGTTTTGTTTTATTTGAACTTGTTTGTGGTGTATGCTGCCATAACTGGAAAGGCGCGAGAATGAAGAAAAATATGATTTCCAATGACATATCATGATACCTTATGGAATGTTTAGTGTTTCTATTCTGCGAATATCAAAAGCATTTATTGTAGGACATGCATGGGTCCACCTCAATAAACAGAAAACACAATACTCTTGTCCGCCTGTTTCCTTTAAAACAAGCTAATCATATTTGCTGTCAATTCTGTTTCTCACACACATTAACTAAGATCTTTATGAAAAAGGCAAAGTGCTTCATTATGCAAAACGATACCATTTGTTTTTAAACAAAACTTTATGTACAACGTCCTTGTTACGATCCTAGACCTAGGTTAATGTACAAAACAAGGCCTTTCAGTTCCCATCCAGCCACCCCTCACTTCTCTTTCCTCCTCTCCATTTCTCTCACTCGTCTCTCTAGCACCCTCACTTGATCCTCCAGGTAGGTTTTATCACCCCGGTGCCAGAATGCCCGATACCCAATAGGACGCAGACGCTCACCAGGCCGGCCAATCGCAGCGCCGTAGTCTCCGTTCCAGCACTGCTGTCACTTAGGATCAGGCAAAACAGTCCTAAAACCACACCCAGCTTCAGTAGCCACAGGACCCGCCTCAGAGTGGACGCCACCAATCGGAAGGCCAGGGACAGCAGCCAGTAGCCAATGAGAGCCAGCAGAAGCCACTGACCGATATAGACCACAGCATCTGGGGTGATACTGTTAACAGGCATTTCAACTGGAGGAGAGAAAGAAATAGATACACATGATATTAGTGCATTTTCTGGTCTAGCAATCTTTAAAATGCTCCCTTTTACTTGTCTCCATTCCAAGACTTGGCAAAAATGTGGTTTTAGTATGTTGCTATGTAATTATTGTACCGGTAGTTATAGTCACAAAGCCTAGTAGGTTACTGTTGGCAATGTGGAGAAAAAGCTTTCCCCGTCTGGCGCACACACCTAATCCAGGGCATGTCTGTCAGTGGGTAAAGGGCTCCCTTGGCAGGTCAGACTTTCATCCGGTTTTGTGTTGTGTGTCTACAGAGAACAGTTACAGTAAATGACAATGTGAGTGTACCATCGCACTGTATATGGGTTGTGTGTTGAGATGTTGCACGATGTGGGATCAATCAATAGAATGACTTATCTGAAATGATTATTTTTGTGTTGACAACTGTCTGTTCCATTATTGAATAGTGCACCGGTTATCAGCCCTGGTCCCGGGGAGCCACTGGTTGTGCAGGTTTTGCTCCAGCCCCGCTCTAACACACCCGATCCAACTGCTCATCGAGACATTGATTCGGTGTGTTAGTGCTGGGCTGAAACAAAAGCTTGCACGTGACATGCTTTAGCTCTCTGGGAACAGTGTTGGTGAATGACTAGAGTATTGCAATAGCTTTCTGGGCCTGTATTCCTAAAGTGGGAATAGGAGTGTTGATCTAACATCTGTTTTGCCTTTAATATTATAACGAATGATCCCAGCTGTTTACCATCAACTCCTGCTACCATCAGGAACTGGGCGAGGTACTTCATAACCACATTCGCTCCACTGGCCGCTGCCTCAGCCAGATACTTGACCACCTGAAAGAAACACTGATAGGAGGGTCGAGAGGGAGTTGATAGAGGGTTCTGTTTGAGGCAAACATCTGGGTCACTAAATCCGGAACTAAAACAAGCGTGCATAAGGGTTCCCGTATATGGCCGACTTGTTACTACTTACACCTACCTAATTCGACAAAGGAACTGACATCATTAGACTAAGAATTTATGATTCGAACTACTGTTAAATCTAAACTTAGAGCCGTCTATTCTTTGTTCCTCACCTCCTGTGCATTTTCAACGGACCTTGCCCCGAGAAGGTGGACCAGGTAACCGTGCGCCTCCTTGGACAAATCCGTGAGCGTCTCCCGGAGGACTTGCATCATTCCCGGGAATAGTTGAATGACTTCTCGAAGCGACTATTTTCTCCCGAACAAGAAACTACCACCGTGCTCAGCACACACACGACGAAACACACTTTCATTTTTTTCAGACGCCTTATGGTAAAGTCAAACAATAAAATAAAATAAACATCCAACGTCTTTAAATTGAGTTGAATATGGTTTCACCGCAAAAATATATGCTACAACAATCTAAACCGGCCACTTTACGGACAGGAACATATTGGCTACAATGTAGCTTATGTCTTACATATAGCAATAAAAAAAAAAGTCAGTTTCTAACGGAAGTTTCCAGGATATAGTAAGTAAGTAAGTAGGCAGGCCAACTCAAAACGTACCGCAGTAGTTGCGTTGCCTTTCTTCTTCATCTTAAGTTTTATTGGCGAATCGCAATTAACTGACAAGTGCATACACCGCCACCTACGGTACTGGAGTGTGAAGACCTATCTATGCCACGATATTCTCTTAACTAGCCCTGGATTTCTAATAAAATAACTCCGTACAAATCTCACTACTCCCACCACCCCCACCCAAAATACCACCCACTCCCATCCAACCTCTGACCCTGTCAAACAACCTACACACATTCCACAAAATGGTAATACATGTTCAACCGTTTCCTCTACCGTATAGCCATTACACATTCCAGTACCATGTTCCCCTATCAAAAGATAAATTCGATCCCATATGCCAGAATCTCATCCTACATAATAACATAACCTCCTCCCTTCTGTTCTCATTATATGACACCATCTCCTGTACATATTTTCTTGTACTATAAAAACGTCTTCCTTTACTACTTTCATCCCATTGTCTCTGCCAGCGATCTAACCCATTTTTTGTCAAAATTAATGTTTTAATTTCTCCTCTACCCAACTGCACCTGTATATCCACAATTGTACTTTTCACTGCTGTTTTTCAATTATATATACTATATAATGTCAATAAACTCCTGTATGAGCCGTAATTCAACTGAACTAAATTGCAGTACCATTTATTTGTAACCCCAACGAACTGCATCATTATTTCTAACCACACATCCTCTCGTTTGGACTTTTCAGAGCTTAAACTACACAGATCTGATGCAGTATTACTAGTCTTCTTGGTTGCGCCTCCTCTATCGGGTGGGTATAATTTGTGGAACGTTCCAAAAGGAATCTGTTCCAAAAAACTTCGTAAATGACAAGGTTGTCAACAAACAACACATACACAGTTGTATAGAGGCAGAATAAGATACCAAACAAATTTGGCAGTCGACAGCCCCAAATGTATTTTATTTTACACCAACCTTTATTTTCATACCCTCATCTCCCGTTGTCTATTTGTTCGACATTTTTTTTTAAATGTAGTAGCAGTAGGCTTATATATCACACGCAAAATAACTAAAATAACTGTATGAACTTCAAGTGTTATCCCGGGCCCCGGTGAAAAGTAGTGTTTATTTAATTCCCTATGGACCTGGTCAAAAGTAGTGCACTAGGGTATAGGGTGCAATTTAGGACACATATCAAAGTCTTCTTCCTTTACTTGTTCCTCTAGGCTTGAGCCTTGCAGGTCAGGTAGGCCAGCTTGGTGGTGAGCTGCTCGGTGAAGACGGGGTGGAACTCCCGCGTGATCCTCAACATGTTGCCTGCACGGGCCTCGTCCACCAGAGTCTGGCCCCAGATATCTATGGGAGGGGAGGAGAGGAAAGAGAGAGAGCATGAGAGAGGACACGAGACGAGAGCTGAGGTAAGTGGGAGGAGTAGATCGAACTTGAAGGTGAATTAGGAAAAATGACATTCATTGCCATTGTCAGATTTAGTGGTGGTATGTTGAGGATGATGCTGAAACCCTAACTGTAGAGTAAAAACACTTAGGAGGCATAACGGTCCAGTTGCTACAGTGCTTGGGTGAAGTCTCAATTAAGTTATAATTTACCTCTCCTACCCCACCCTGAGATGAGCAGGGTCTAAAGTAGCTTGCTACCTTTCTATAGTATCACCAAATATGTATTGTATGGACTTAATTCGTTGCAATTACGTTACATTTTAAACACCTAACTGTTCCTGTAGCAATCTAGCTTGCTCATCAAGGTGCCAGTGCCAACCAACCAACACAACCGTTGGACGGCGCCTGAGATGAATGGCCAGATTTGTTTTTTGCTTTTGTCTTACAATTTATAATGTCCACTAGGTGGTAGCAAAGCCCTATATTGAGCTGAATACATGCCTATTTTGGTGGCACAAAATGACAAATGTGCATACAGTGGGACAAAAAAGTATTTAGTCAGCCACCAATTGTGCAAGTTCTCCCACTTAAAAATATGAGAGAGGCCTGTAATTTTCATCATAGGTACACTTCAACTATGACAGACAAAATGAGGAACAAAAAATCCAGAAAATCACATTGTAGGATTTTTAATGAATTTATTTGCAAATGAACTGAAGTCAACTGTTCCATATGGTTTCATTCAGTTCCATCCATTCCACAGGAGGTTCCATCTGGTTCCCAGAGCAGATACATAACCGGGTTACAGAAACACTTCCTGGGGAGTCTTAAGATGACATTTGATGACATTGCTCTCTAAACTTTCATGTTGTTCTATCATTCCTGCCCATGGGGTGTACTTGCACATCAAGCCGTCTCACGCTTCAGAAACAGGAGATAGGCTCCTGCCCTTACGGGCCGTTCTGGCTCGGACAGGTCTCACTTGTGTTCTAGAGAGAGACAACACTTTGTCCTGACTATCCAGAGAGAAGATGAGCGAGATGGAGGTAATTTCATAGATGCATTTTGAAGAACAGTATTTTTTATATGAATTATTTTATTTCGGTAAAAATATACAAAACAAATGAGTAATTTGGGGAAAATTTAAACCATTATTTAGCACTGCATTGTAGTAAAACACTAAATAATAAGGTCGGCCGTCATTGTAAATAAGAATTTTACATTATAAAATTAATAAAGGTTACATTTATTTATGTTTTTAAATATTATGGAATCACATCCATATCAATTCCACAGCTTCATGCTACACATTCAAAAACAATAACATAAAGCCACAATGGTAGAAACTTAAACAAACCATCTGTGGTGGACAAATCATTAATATCATAACAGGGGAATTGGTGGACATCTGTCTGCAGATGGGATTGGTCAGTTAAAGTCCTTAAGCAGCTGTTATTGGTCAGTTGAAGTCGGGAGCAGTGACCAGTATGGGAGTCGAGGGAACACCTTGATTGAGAGACTGGAAGAGAGAGAAAGAGAGAATAAGGGAGAGAAAGAGGAGGAGGAAAGAAGAAAAATAGATGAACTACTGTGAAAGAACATTTTATTTTGACTTCAGTTTTCCCTGGTGGTAATTTCCACAGCACTACTCTAATGCCTGCCCTGTGGCATCCTCTGTGTATTTACACAATCTTGTAAATATTTTATTTGTATGGAAACAATCTCTCCAAAAATATGGGTGTTGCTTTTATCCCCTTCCATTTTGTTTGGATTCTGTCTTGAAATATTATTCCTCATTGCCAGAACTCTTGTTTTAAATAAATAAATCCAAGTAAACAAATGAAAATATCCATTCCCACCACACCCTATGAATAATATGATCATGGTAATTAAGCAATAATACCCCAGATAATAACGAATATTAGTGCCGAACAAAATATTAAAGGGGAAGCGTTTTACAACTTGATGTTAGATGGTTCCTAACCTAAGTGTATCATAATCCAATCAGAACCCATATCACTCCTAATCATACAATCAGAAGATGCTAGGACAACTTATCATCCACTCGGTAGACCAAGTAAAGCTCTCCGCCAGTCAGGTAGCCACTTCCTGTTGTGTATATTTAAAGTGTGTGTGTGTTTTTTATATATATATATATATATGCATGCAAATACGATCAGAAATGCCTTTACTTCCCAATGTATAGCCGTTTTTCATTATATGCATGTGGTGTATCATTTTAGTTATACATATGAAACTGCTGTCATTTCAACAGGGTGGGTATGTAGAGTTAAATAACTTATTAATACACTGGGAGGGCGCTATTTTATTAAGATGCTATACATCGTCTGCATCTCCCTCAAAAGTAGTGTACTATAGGGTGCCATTTGCAACACACATCATCTTGGTTTAAAAGGCTCATTTTGGTATTTAAATATAAAATCCTATTTGTCTCTTAAATAATGACGCACTCCTGAAGGTTTTACAGACAGTTCGAGCGGATCACTTGTCAAGTCAGTGGCCACCACCTTTCAAAGTGTGATGCATTATGGGGATAAAAATGATCCCACTTGTGCCTAAATGTCAACTGCATGAGCTTTACAAAAAAAGGTCATGACGTTTTGACTGCAAGTTTCTGCAGTTGCTCTTCACCAACTTCCTCCTGCAGCCATCACCTGCATTGTGGGAGGCTCTATTGTCAACCAATCATTAGGTTGTTTTTGTTTGACCCACACGAACGTGACCAAAGACATGACTGAAACAGGAACCAACTTTGCCTTGATTTATGTATACAGTGGATATATACAAAATGAATGTGATACGAGTCTCATTGTTTGTACAATGTACACCCGCATGATTTCAAATTACGATTGTGTGATATGGAAGTTGGAGACGTGATTATTTTAACGTTACAAAGAAATACTTTCATAACAATGGCAACACTGCCATGTTCGTCTGAGATTTGGTGCAAAACCACGTGCCCAAACTTGTGGCTGTCGCCGTTGCTCCTCCCCCGATTTCACCTAGTCGTTTGCTTAAGCCTTATCACACAAACGCATCCAGTGCCTTCTTGTCCTGGGGTGTCTTCATAAGTGCACAATGAAGCAAACGGTAACAACTTTTTGGGACAAATTCAGTTAGTCCCTACCCGTTTCAACCTAGTTGCTTCCATTAGGTTCCTAATGAATGTACCCCTGGTCAGGTCAGGGGGTGAGAAATGTATTTTACATGATTATATTCAGGGAGAGGTCATTTCCAGACCATGTAACCAGAACAGTAAACTCCTGGCCCTAGTTGGTCAAGGTAAAATCTCAATTGGAGAAGGGCAGATGAGAAGGCCTCTTGATTACGCTTAAACTTTTGGACAGATCTCAAATGTAGGTAATAGGAAGTATGCATCAGTTTTGTTTTATTTGAACTTGTTTGTGGTGTATGCTGCCATAACTGGAAAGGCGCGAGAATGAAGAAAAATATGATTTCCAATGACATATCATGATACCTTATGGAATGTTTAGTGTTTCTATTCTGCGAATATCAAAAGCATTTATTGTAGGACATGCATGGGTCCACCTCAATAAACAGAAAACACAATACTCTTGTCCGCCTGTTTCCTTTAAAACAAGCTAATCATATTTGCTGTCAATTCTGTTTCTCACACACATTAACTAAGATCTTTATGAAAAAGGCAAAGTGCTTCATTATGCAAAACGATACCATTTGTTTTTAAACAAAACTTTATGTACAACGTCCTTGTTACGATCCTAGACCTAGGTTAATGTACAAAACAAGGCCTTTCAGTTCCCATCCAGCCACCCCTCACTTCTCTTTCCTCCTCTCCATTTCTCTCACTCGTCTCTCTAGCACCCTCACTTGATCCTCCAGGTAGGTTTTATCACCCCCGGTGCCAGAATGCCCGATACCCAATAGGACGCAGACGCTCACCAGGCCGGCCAATCGCAGCGCCGTAGTCTCCGTTCCAGCACTGCTGTCACTTAGGATCAGGCAAAACAGTCCTAAAACCACACCCAGCTTCAGTAGCCACAGGACCCGCCTCAGAGTGGACGCCACCAATCGGAAGGCCAGGGACAGCAGCCAGTAGCCAATGAGAGCCAGCAGAAGCCACTGACCGATATAGACCACAGCATCTGGGGTGATACTGTTAACAGGCATTTCAACTGGAGGAGAGAAAGAAATAGATACACATGATATTAGTGCATTTTCTGGTCTAGCAATCTTTAAAATGCTCCCTTTTACTTGTCTCCATTCCAAGACTTGGCAAAAATGTGGTTTTAGTATGTTGCTATGTAATTATTGTACCGGTAGTTATAGTCACAAAGCCTAGTAGGTTACTGTTGGCAATGTGGAGAAAAAGCTTTCCCCGTCTGGCGCACACACCTAATCCAGGGCATGTCTGTCAGTGGGTAAAGGGCTCCCTTGGCAGGTCAGACTTTCATCCGGTTTTGTGTTGTGTGTCTACAGAGAACAGTTACAGTAAATGACAATGTGAGTGTACCATCGCACTGTATATGGGTTGTGTGTTGAGATGTTGCACGATGTGGGATCAATCAATAGAATGACTTATCTGAAATGATTATTTTTGTGTTGACAACTGTCTGTTCCATTATTGAATAGTGCACCGGTTATCAGCCCTGGTCCCGGGGAGCCACTGGTTGTGCAGGTTTTTTGCTCCAGCCCCGCTCTAACACACCCGATCCAACTGCTCATCGAGACATTGATTCGGTGTGTTAGTGCTGGGCTGAAACAAAAGCTTGCACGTGACATGCTTTAGCTCTCTGGGAACAGTGTTGGTGAATGACTAGAGTATTGCAATAGCTTTCTGGGCCTGTATTCCTAAAGTGGGAATAGGAGTGTTGATCTAACATCTGTTTTGCCTTTAATATTATAACGAATGATCCCAGCTGTTTACCATCAACTCCTGCTACCATCAGGAACTGGGCGAGGTACTTCATAACCACATTCGCTCCACTGGCCGCTGCCTCAGCCAGATACTTGACCACCTGAAAGAAACACTGATAGGAGGGTCGAGAGGGAGTTGATAGAGGGTTCTGTTTGAGGCAAACATCTGGGTCACTAAATCCGGAACTAAAACAAGCGTGCATAAGGGTTCCCGTATATGGCCGACTTGTTACTACTTACACCTACCTAATTCGACAAAGGAACTGACATCATTAGACTAAGAATTTATGATTCGAACTACTGTTAAATCTAAACTTAGAGCCGTCTATTCTTTGTTCCTCACCTCCTGTGCATTTTCAACGGACCTTGCCCCGAGAAGGTGGACCAGGTAACCGTGCGCCTCCTTGGACAAATCCGTGAGCGTCTCCCGGAGGACTTGCATCATTCCCGGGGAATAGTTGAATGACTTCTCGAAGCGACTATTTTCTCCCGAACAAGAAACTACCACCGTGCTCAGCACACACACGACGAAACACACTTTCATTTTTTTCAGACGCCTTATGGTAAAGTCAAACAATAAAATAAAATAAACATCCAACGTCTTTAAATTGAGTTGAATATGGTTTCACCGCAAAAATATATGCTACAACAATCTAAACCGGCCACTTTACGGACAGGAACATATTGGCTACAATGTAGCTTATGTCTTACATATAGCAATAAAAAAAAGTCAGTTTCTAACGGAAGTTTCCAGGATATAGTAAGTAAGTAAGTAGGCAGGCCAACTCAAAACGTACCGCAGTAGTTGCGTTGCCTTTCTTCTTCATCTTAAGTTTTATTGGCGAATCGCAATTAACTGACAAGTGCATACACCGCCACCTACGGTACTGGAGTGTGAAGACCTATCTATGCCACGATATTCTCTTAACTAGCCCTGGATTTCTAATAAAATAACTCCGTACAAATCTCACTACTCCCACCACCCCCACCCAAAATACCACCCACTCCCATCCAACCTCTGACCCTGTCAAACAACCTACACACATTCCACAAAATGGTAATACATGTTCAACCGTTTCCTCTACCGTATAGCCATTACACATTCCAGTACCATGTTCCCCTATCAAAAGATAAATTCGATCCCATATGCCAGAATCTCATCCTACATAATAACATAACCTCCTCCCTTCTGTTCTCATTATATGACACCATCTCCTGTACATATTTTCTTGTACTATAAAAACGTCTTCCTTTACTACTTTCATCCCATTGTCTCTGCCAGCGATCTAACCCATTTTTTGTCGAATTAATGTTTTAATTTCTCCTCTACCCAACTGCACCTGTATATCCACAATTGTACTTTTCACTGCTGTTTTTCAATTATATATACTATATAATGTCAATAAACTCCTGTATGAGCCGTAATTCAACTGAACTAAATTGCAGTACCATTTATTTGTAACCCCAACGAACTGCATCATTATTTCTAACCACACATCCTCTCGTTTGGACTTTTCAGAGCTTAAACTACACAGATCTGATGCAGTATTACTAGTCTTCTTGGTTGCGCCTCCTCTATCGGGTGGGTATAATTTGTGGAACGTTCCAAAAGGAATCTGTTCCAAAAAACTTCGTAAATGACAAGGTTGTCAACAAACAACACATACACAGTTGTATAGAGGCAGAATAAGATACCAAACAAATTTGGCAGTCGACAGCCCCAAATGTATTTTATTTTACACCAACCTTTATTTTCATACCCTCATCTCCCGTTGTCTATTTGTTCGACATTTTTTTTTAAATGTAGTAGCAGTAGGCTTATATATCACACGCAAAATAACTAAAATAACTGTATGAACTTCAAGTGTTATCCCGGGCCCCGGTGAAAAGTAGTGTTTATTTAATTCCCTATGGACCTGGTCAAAAGTAGTGCACTAGGGTATAGGGTGCAATTTAGGACACATATCAAAGTCTTCTTCCTTTACTTGTTCCTCTAGGCTTGAGCCTTGCAGGTCAGGTAGGCCAGCTTGGTGGTGAGCTGCTCGGTGAAGACGGGGTGGAACTCCCGCGTGATCCTCAACATGTTGCCTGCACGGGCCTCGTCCACCAGAGTCTGGCCCCAGATATCTATGGGAGGGGAGGAGAGGAAAGAGAGAGAGCATGAGAGAGGACACGAGACGAGAGCTGAGGTAAGTGGGAGGAGTAGATCGAACTTGAAGGTGAATTAGGAAAAATGACATTCATTGCCATTGTCAGATTTAGTGGTGGTATGTTGAGGATGATGCTGAAACCCTAACTGTAGAGTAAAAACACTTAGGAGGCATAACGGTCCAGTTGCTACAGTGCTTGGGTGAAGTCTCAATTAAGTTATAATTTACCTCTCCTACCCCACCCTGAGATGAGCAGGGTCTAAAGTAGCTTGCTACCTTTCTATAGTATCACCAAATATGTATTGTATGGACTTAATTCGTTGCAATTACGTTACATTTTAAACACCTAACTGTTCCTGTAGCAATCTAGCTTGCTCATCAAGGTGCCAGTGCCAACCAACCAACACAACCGTTGGACGGCGCCTGAGATGAATGGCCAGATTTGTTTTTGCTTTTGTCTTACAATTTATAATGTCCACTAGGTGGTAGCAAAGCCCTATATTGAGCTGAATACATGCCTATTTTGGTGGCACAAAATGACAAATGTGCATACAGTGGGACAAAAAAGTATTTAGTCAGCCACCAATTGTGCAAGTTCTCCCACTTAAAAATATGAGAGAGGCCTGTAATTTTCATCATAGGTACACTTCAACTATGACAGACAAAATGAGGAACAAAAATCCAGAAAATCACATTGTAGGATTTTTAATGAATTTATTTGCAAATTAACTGAAGTCAACTGTTCCATATGGTTTCATTCAGTTCCATCCATTCCACAGGAGGTTCCATCTGGTTCCCAGAGCAGATACATAACCGGGTTACAGAAACACTTCCTGGGGAGTCTTAAGATGACATTTGATGACATTGCTCTCTAAACTTTCATGTTGTTCTATCATTCCTGCCCATGGGGTGTACTTGCACATCAAGCCGTCTCACGCTTCAGAAACAGGAGATAGGCTCCTGCCCTTACGGGCCGTTCTGGCTCGGACAGGTCTCACTTGTGTTCTAGAGAGAGACAACACTTTGTCCTGACTATCCAGAGAGAAGATGAGCGAGATGGAGGTAATTTCATAGATGCATTTTGAAGAACAGTATTTTTATATGAATTATTTTATTTCGGTAAAAATATACAAAACAAATGAGTAATTTGGGGAAAATTTAAACCATTATTTAGCACTGCATTGTAGTAAAACACTAAATAATAAGGTCGGCCGTCATTGTAAATAAGAATTTTACATTATAAAATTAATAAAGGTTACATTTATTTATGTTTTTAAATATTATGGAATCACATCCATATCAATTCCACAGCTTCATGCTACACATTCAAAAACAATAACATAAAGCCACAATGGTAGAAACTTAAACAAACCATCTGTGGTGGACAAATCATTAATATCATAACAGGGGAATTGGTGGACATCTGTCTGCAGATGGGATTGGTCAGTTAAAGTCCTTAAGCAGCTGTTATTGGTCAGTTGAAGTCGGGAGCAGTGACCAGTATGGGAGTCGAGGGAACACCTTGATTGAGAGACTGGAAGAGAGAGAAAGAGAGAATAAGGGAGAGAAAGAGGAGGAGGAAAGAAGAAAAATAGATGAACTACTGTGAAAGAACATTTTATTTTGACTTCAGTTTTCCCTGGTGGTAATTTCCACAGCACTACTCTAATGCCTGCCCTGTGGCATCCTCTGTGTATTTACACAATCTTGTAAATATTTTATTTGTATGGAAACAATCTCTCCAAAAATATGGGTGTTGCTTTTATCCCCTTCCATTTTGTTTGGATTCTGTCTTGAAATATTATTCCTCATTGCCAGAACTCTTGTTTTAAATAAATAAATCCAAGTAAACAAATGAAAATATCCATTCCCACCACACCCTATGAATAATATGATCATGGTAATTAAGCAATAATACCCCAGATAATAACGAATATTAGTGCCGAACAAAATATTAAAGGGGAAGCGTTTTACAACTTGATGTTAGATGGTTCCTAACCTGGAAAGTAGTCTATGGGCCAGGAGACACTGTAATCTGTAATCTACATGTGCTCTACACACATACATACACATTGTCATGTTGCTGTATTGTGGATTTTATATTGTACATTTGTAATAATATAGTAATAATGTATTTTATGATTTCTTGTTTTATTTATGATGTAGGCTGTTGTATTTTACTGTGATCTAATTATTTTAACCCTGTTTGGACCCCAGGAAGAGTATCTGCTGAATGGGGATCCTAATAAATAATACATATCATGTACATGGTAACCTTGTAATCTACAACTGTAAATTGAATGAAATACTGAAATTACCCTTTAAATGTATTTTCCCGTCTGGCTTACTGAGTATGGTCCGTAACGCCTCCTCTCCATGTACAGGATGTAAGAGAGCGTTGAGGAGATGGAGATCTGGATGATGGTGAAGAGAAGGACTTTACTCCATAACTGAACATCTGAGGTAATGAAAGGAGAGGGGGGAGCAAAAGTAAATCTGTGAGCAAGTTATTTGGAAGAACATTTTTTCACATACAGATTGTAATATTGCATTGTTATAAAACAGATCATTTGAATATGAGAGATTTATCATTTCAGATGAAATATCATTTCTCCATGAGTTATACTCATGATGCATTACAAACATGTTGGGGTAACAACATACAGTACCAGTCAAAAGTTTGGACACACCTACTCATTCATGGGTTTTTCTTTATTTTTACTATTTTCTCCATTGTAGAATAATAGTGAAGACATCAAAACTATGAAATAACACATATGCAGTGGTGTAAAGTACTTAAGTACTACTTATGTAGTTTTTTGGGGGTATTTGTACTTTACTTGACTATTTATATTTTTGACAACTATTACTTTAACTCCACTACATTCCTAAAGAAAATGTTGTACTTTTTACTCCTTACATTTTCCCTGACACCCAAAAGCACTTGTTACATTTTGAATGTTTAGCAGGACAGGAAAATTTGCTAATTCACGCACTTATCAAGAAAACATCTCTAGTCATTCCTACTGCCTCTGATCTGGCAGACTCACTAAACACAAATGCTTTGTTTGTAAATTATGTCTGAGTGTTGAACTGTTGACCCTGGCTATCTGTACATTTAAAAAAAAACAGGACAGTCGTGTTGTCTGGTTTGCTTAATATAAGAGATTTTAAATGATTTTTTACTTTTGATACTTAAGTACATTTAAAACCAAATACTTTCAGACTTTTACTCAAGTAGTACTTTACAGGGTGACTTTTACTTTTACTTTTTTATGTATGACAATTGGGTACTTTTTCCACCACTGCACATATGGAATCATGTAGTAACCCAAAAAGTGTTAACTTCTCTAGGTTAGGGGGCTGCATTCGGAATTTTGGATGAAAAGCATGCCCAAATTAAACGGCCTGCTACTCGGCCCCAGAAGATATGATATGCATATAACCGGTAGATTTGGATAGAAAACACTCTAAAGTTTCCAAAACTGTTAAAATAGTGTCTGTGAGTATAACAGAACTGATTTGGCAGGCGAAAACCTGAGAAAAATCCATTCAGGAAGTTGTTTTTTTTTGGTTTTTTTGTCTGCCTGTTTTGACTGCGTTTGAGCCTGTGGATCACTGAAGAAAACGCGCGAGGTTTTTGTATATAAAGAGACTATCGAACAAAAGGAACATTTATTGAGTAAATGAATGTCGTCTGAGTGCAACCATATGAAGATCATCAAAGGTAAGGGATTAATTTTATCTCTATTTCTGAGTTGTGTAACTCTTCTGCTTGGCTGGTTACTCTTTGTAATGATTTGTCTACTGGGCTATCTTCTCAAATAATCGTAAGGTATGCTTTCGCCGTAAAGCATTTTTTAAATCTGACACTGTGGTTGGATTCACAAGAAGTTAATCTTTAAACCTATGTAAAATATGTTTTGTTTTCTGAATTTTTATAATGAGTATTTCTGTATTTGAATTTGGAGCTCTGCAATCTCACTGGATGTTGGCCAGGTGGGACGCTAGCGTCCCACATACCCTAGAGAGGTCAAACAAATCTGTCATGAATGACCCCCGGTACTGCTACTCATTCTGTTCACCAGTTCCAGAGGTCTACGTCACCGGCTTTCTAGGCTTCACTGAACGGGATTCATTATCATCAACCCCGGACTGTCTTGTCTGATTAGACACCCCTGGTTCCCATTCCCCTGATAAGTATGTTATATATGTGCCCTCTGTTCCCTCTGGCTTTGTCGGATTGTTCCCATATCCGTTGGTGGTGTGAGTACCTATGAGTTGGTGCAGCTGTTATGCTGCATGCTTTATATTTTGTGTATTACGGGTATCGTCCCATGTCGTTCAATAAGGTTTACCCTTGCTCTTTTGTTTGGGTACAGCCCAGTGTTTTGTATACATGTTTTATTTTGGGTGTATTAAAAACCCTTATTGTGTATTCCTGCGCTGTATTCCGAAATGGAGACAGCAGGAAAGGCCGAGCTGGTGACCATTGTAGGGACAGTACAGCACCACGAGGACTGTCTCTCCAGACAGAGTCGGTCCGTGGAATACCCCTGTTCCTCCCGCAGTGCTTCAACGGCGCACCAGCAAGATGCAAGAGGTTCCTTCTACAATGTGACCTGTACCTCGCTCACTACGCCAGGGCTGTTTCCAGAAGAGACAGGGTTGCCATCTCGGCACTGACCGGACGGGCTCTGGACTGGGGTGCCGCGGTCTGGGAGATAGGTGGACCCGAGGTCGCGTCCTATGAGCGCTTCACCCTCCTCTTCCACTCAGTGTTTGATCATCCTGTGGAGGGCCGTGAGGAGGGTGAGCGTCTACTCCGACTACTCCAGGGATCTAGGACCGCCTCGGAGTTCGCCCTGGAGTTCCGGACCATCGCAGCCTCCACCGGATGGAACAAGTTGGCTCTGGTCACCGTTTTCCGCAGCGGACTGCGGGAGGAGGTACAGCTGGAGTTAGCCTGCCGTGATGACAACCTGCCATTCAACCAGCTCATCAGCATGGTGATCCGGTTGGACAATCTCCTGCGGTCCAGAAGAAGACCTGCGCGGAATACAGAGCCCATGGCTACCCCTGCTCCGTGGCCAGAGCCGATGGAGGTGGGCTCGGCACGTTTGCCCGAGGCAAAGCATAGGAGGAGGAGGAATCTGTGCCTCTGCTTCAATTGTGGAGAACAGGGTCATTTCTCCCCGACCTGCTCTCTATCCACTAGGAGGCGAGGAGGTGACAAGCCAGAAAATTCCTCTGCGCCAACCCAGGTAGGAGGCAAGGTCGCTTCTCCTTGTCTGTCAAATCAACCAGTGTGTTTTCCCGTTAAATGTTTTCCCGTTAAATATGATAATTGACTAGTCTCTCAAAGCACTTCTTGATGAAAGGAGTCAGTGCTAAAGGGCGATAGTCATTTAGTTCAGTTACCTTTGATTTCTTGGGTACAGGAACAATGGGGCCCATTCTTGAAGCATGTGGATACAGCAGACTGGGATAGGGAGAGATTGAAAATGTCAGTAAACATGCTCTGAGGAAGCGGCTAGGGATGCCGTCTGGGCCGGCAGCCTTGCGAGGGTTAACACGCTTAAATGTCTTACTCACATTGGCCACGGGGGAAGGAGAGACCACAGTCCTTGGTAGCGGGCCGCGTTGGTGGCACTGTGTTATCCTCAAAGTGGGCGAAGAAGGTGTTTAGATTGTCCGAAAGCAAGACGTTGGTGTCCGCGACGTGGCTGGTTTTCCTTTTGTAGTCCGTGATTGTCTGAGCCGTTGAAGTGCAACTCCACTTTGTCTCTATACTGATGTTTTGCCTGTTTGATTGCTTTTCTGAGGGAATAACTACACTGTTTGTATTCTGCCATATTCCCAGTTACCTTGCGGTGGTTCGTACTTTCAGTTTTGCGCGAATGCTAACATCTGTCCAGGTTTCTGGTTAGAGTAGATTTTAATAGTCACAGTGGGTACAACATCTCCTATAAGATTTCATATTTATGATTTATTTCAGCTTTTGTAGTTGAAATACTATCAGCTTAAATGACACTGATAGATCACTGCTCTACAGACTGTGCATTCACATTCTCTCAAGATTCTGAAATGAATCAATCATATTTCTCTACTTCCTGTTCCCGAGTCAAAATATACATTTGGTGTATCATTTTACTGAAGAACTGCTTAATTCAGCAGGAGTTAATATTAAGACTATGTGAGAAGTTATAAACCTACAGTTAGTGTCCAGATTTCACTTTCTATTAAACCGATCTGAACAAATCTTTCCCAAACATGACTTTTCTGGCCCTCCCTTCTCTGTATTTTCAACTCTCTATTATGCAGCTTTTCTTTTAAAATTTTTTAACTCCGGGTATTTGTCCTTTTTGGTTCGATGTGTGTTCCCAAAAAACATCTGGCGTGTAGGATTTTTGGCGCGCGTAAAGTTAGGCCTTAAAGTTTAGGCTTTTGTAACTAATGCCAAAAACATGAAATAAAAACCTCAATGTAGTCTATAGACCTAGATATAAATTGCGCAACAATGATAGATTTATAGATTTGTTTATGTATTCTTTTCTCTTTATTCAACCCGACTGCCACCTACCTGCCCCTTTATTTGCATAATATTTCATAACTATAAACTAATGATTTATATATAAACACTAGATGACAGGGGGCGCTGTTTTGAAGACACAGTGCCTCCATCTTGGCACTCCAACATCGTGGTAAAAAAATATTTTTGGAAGCTATAGAAATGCATTTATAAATGTCTACTTTAGTTTTGGCCATGTCTATTCTATTACAGACACCTTAATGCATACTTTTAAATGATACTTATTGTTATTGTTAATCTAACTGCAGTTTCCATTTTACAGTAGCTATTACAGCGAAAAAATACCATGCTATTGTTTGAGGATAGTGCACAACAACAACATGCTTTTGTCATGGCAACTGGTTTGGTACATTCACCTCTGAAGGTAAATAATGTACTTACATTCAGTTATCTTGCTCTGATTTGGATTACTGAGGGTCCCAGAGATAACATGTAGCGTAGTTTTGTTTGATAAAATCAATTTTCATATTCAAATGTAGGAACTGAGTTCTACAGTTTGACCCCCCCCCCCCCCCCCCCCCCTGCTGTCTCGGGCTCCACACCCACCCCGTCCAGCCATCTAGATGTGTGAAGGTTAGTGTCTTTTCTGTAGGGAAGCTAATGATCCATCATGTATGACATTCCTGGGAGTGTGTAAACCTACATTTTTTATTACCATAGCATTTTTTGTATGCTCTCTATAGTTGTGTAAGGTGATGTTAGGCTCCCATGTGGCGCAGCGGTCTAAGGCATTGCATCTCAGTGCTAGAGGTGTCATTTACAGTCCCTGGTTCGATTCTGGGCTGTATCACACCCGGAAGTGATCGAGAGTCCCATAGGGCAGCGCACAATTGGCCAAGCATCGTCCGGGTTAGGGGAGGGTTTGGCCGGGGTACGTGGTCATGGTAAAATAATAATTTGTGACTTGCCCAGTTAAATAAAGTTTGAATGTACTTGAACATTTATAAATTAACCAATTCTGCACATTTGGTCAAACTTCTGGCAGACTTGATACAAAATATTGTGTAGTGATATAATTCTTCACTGGATCAGTCTGAAACTTTGCACACACACTGATCACTGTCTGGCCTTTTAATTGCATTTCTAAAATGATGGTATATTTGGGATGTTTTTTTATTTCTATTATATTTGACCAGATCTCATGTAATTTTCCTACATTAATTTCCCATTTCCACAAACTTCAGTGTTTCCTTTCAAATGGTATCAAGAATATGCATATCCTTGCTTCAGGTCCTGAGCTACAGGCAGTTGAAAAAAGGTTCCGATCCTTAAGAGGTTTTAAACAAAAACCCTACAAAAACGCCATTCATTTCCCCCATAGGCTTTGTCCAATGAACCATGGCAGAGTTAGTGCCAACAAAAAGACGCCATTACTATTTCTCTCTATGGAGGACTGCTTTTCTGAGACGGCCAACATGGCCGACCGGTGGCTTCAAAGCCTCTCATTGGCCAATAAATAGCATCGGCACCAATGTGAGTGATTTAAATGATTGTTGACTAGACAACAAAAGTCAAACCTCCAGGGCGGACCGTTATACAATCTAAAAGCCTATTAGGATAATCGACGCATCTTACCTTTTTCTTTCAGATACAAAATCACTTTAGTGTGCCTAATTCCACAAACACAATTTCTTGTTGCCTACTTCACGAATTATTAAAATAGATTTAGCAACATAGCCAGTCCGAGACCGTTCCTTTAACTTTTTGTGTCTCCGCCCGTTCTGCCGGAGTAGGATTAGTTTACTTTCACTGGTGCAAAGCCTCCACCCCAGCCCACTGTCACCCCCTCGTCTTGCGAGACAGTGATACAATAGTCAATATAAACATTCGTAGCAACCGTTTTTTTTGTGACAGCCTGGACCTACACTGTAATTTTGCAACAAAAAAAGGACCGTGTGTATCCAACAGGGGCTGTTTTCATCAAGGTAAGTAATTTTTTAAAATAGCTGTTGAATTTACATAAATGGTGGATGAAGTTGCGCTGTTCTTCAGGGGGGATCGACAGAATATGTCAGTTTAGCCATATTGATGTGTAGGCAACATAGCAAGGTTATTGAGAAATAAGCAAGGTAAATGGGCGTTATACATTTGTTCTTAACTGACTTGTATCTTTAAATAAAGGTTTAATAAAATGTAGGCAAATTAAATAAATAAAAGAAGCCAATCTTTCAACCCCCCCCCATTAATATACACTTCAGACCAGTCGGCTGGACCGTGTTAACGTACCGTAGTTCATTGCTATTTCCACTGTTTTGTTTTCTTTCCTCTCCCCTCCTCTTATTTCGTTTGCTTGGCCTAAACAAGCAAATCTTTCCCCACTTCGAATCCAGTAGAGCTCAGAGAGCGTTCTACGCTCTAGAATAATGTTTGGTGTTGCTGGTCTGGAAATGAAATGTTACCATGCCCCATAACTTGATTTCATAGTAAAACATCTCCCTCCCCGCCTTTTGTTTGTTGATATTTGTTAATAATAAAAATACAAAAAAAAAGAGGGAGGAAGGAAGGAATGATTTTTAAATGGACCACCCTTGGCCGGAAATTCATCACTTGTTTATCCAGTGTTCCCAACTTAGCGACTTTGCAGCTATATTTAGCGAGTATTCAGTCCCCCTCTAGTGACACATTTTCAAAAAATCGACTAGTGACTTTTTCTGGTGTTATTGGAGACTTTTGGAGACTCTGACATGAAAGCACGGATCGTTCTTACTCTTCTCAAAAGTACAGGCGGCCCAGTCCTCACACAGCAGTCCCTCCCAGCTGCAGTCAGAGCAGGAGATGTTCACCCCTCCGCGTCCGGACTGCAAATGAATCGCGCAAGCCGCCGCTGGCTTACATTCAGGGCGGGAAGTAAATGTAAAATGGTCTTTGTCTAAAATAAATCACTGCATTTGACTCACACAGCCTCAGTCACTTACTCACCTTGTCCACTGTGTGTGTGCCTCTCTGTGACATAAGCTAAACATCTAGCTGGCAAGATATTCATGTCTCAGTCTAAACTGTACACTCAAAAATACAGAAAGGAGTGGGAATCAAACCCTGAATTCAAAGGCTGGTTGAAGCTGTTTATTGGAGATGATACGCGGGCATACTGCCTGTATTGAAGGCTGATTTCTACGACAAACTTGGTGAAGTAAAAAAGCACATGGCAACTCAAAAATATACTCAAAAGACAGAGCCTTTATAACAGTTCCACCCAAAACAAGCTGCCATTTATGGTTCAAAAAAATTGACTGCAATAAAGGCTGAGGCCACAATGGCATTAGTTATCGCTGAACACGGTTCCATGCTGGCATGTGATCACATTGGAGAAGCATGTAGAGCTGCTTTCTCAGACTCCACTGCTGCTACCCACTTCAACATGCACAGGACAAAGTGCACAGAAATTAATAATGGTGTTCTAGCACCATACTTTCTGAAAAAGTTGGTCGCAGATGTGGGTGACCAGCGTTTCAGCCTCCTCCTCGATGAGTCCACGGATGTAAGCGTTTCTATGTACCTGGTGGGGGTTGTGATAAGGTACTTTAGTGACACCAAGCAGACAACTTTATCAACATTTCTGGGGCTTGTTGAGTTGGAGGGAGGAGATGCCAAATCTATAGCCCGTGCTGTTGTGGCTTTCCTCGAGAAGTGTTGAAACTCCTGGGGATAGGGACTGACAATTCCTCTGTTATGACGCCGATTAACAATGGGGTCCAACATTGGGGTCCATGGCACGTGGTTTATGAATTGATACGCAAAACAACGCCGGATGCAAAACTAATTATTTTAGCAAAAATGTTTATTTTGAATTTACAATCTGTAGAAGCTATGAGAATAGAAAGGTTCAAGTCGTTTGTGAAGCATCACAGCACAGTTGAAAAATATATGGCAAATAGAAATCCAAAATGGATGATGTTGAGAGATCGATGGGAGAGGTTGAATGGAGCTGAAGGGACTAATAGCAAGATAAAACATGTAGAACATACGGGGTCTGTAAAATGTATATATGTTCAGAACTTTTGTGAAATAGCACAGTTACAAATAGAAATCAAACTGGATGGACATCAGAAATAAAGGAAGGACTAAAAACAAACAGAAAATAACTCTTGTAAAATAGACTGAATGTAAAATGTGTATTAAGATGTATAAATTGAAGGTAAAAGCCGAAGTGTTTATTAGTTTACTCCAACTGGGGGATCGGTGGTAGGGTTTGCAGGGAATAATAATAAAGGTATATTCTTTAAAAAAGTATGTATGTCTATATAGGTATGTGTATGTATATATGTGTATATGTATGCATGTGTGTATGGATATATATTTACCCCAAAAATATATGGGGGATTGGAAATGATGCAGACAATTACATTGATGGAACCAATATTCTTTCCGCAATATTTAGCTGATCCACCCCTTTAAAAATAAAAAAAACAATGGGGTCCATAAAGTTCTGAAGGAGGAGTATGGCCTCAAATATCTGGTTGTTATTCACTGTGTGTGCCACTCTCTGCCGCTTTCTGTAAGTTCCGCTTCCAATGACACCATCCCCCGGGGTGTGGAGTACTTGGTACGAGAGACTTATAACTGGTTTTCAGTGTCTCCAAATCACTGGGAGGCCTACAATGCCATATATGAGACCATCAACTGTGGGGAGAAACCTTTCCAGATAACCAAGGTGTGTGCCACACGTTGGCTCTCCATTGAACCTGCAGTTTCACGCATTTTGGACCAGTGGGAGGAGCTTAGGCTGCATTTCGCAGTCACCAAGTCCAGTGAACACTGCTACATGGCTGAGGTTTTATACTCCATGTACAGTGATCCTCAAAACATATTGCATCTGTCTTTTTTGAAGTCAGTGCTGGGTGAGGTACAGTTGGCCATCAAGGCTTTTGAGGGAGAGCAAGTAGATCCTCTTAAGCTACTTGACAGCTTGGTTAGCCTGATCAAGTCTGTGAGCAGCAGGCTGCTGAATCCACTGGCAAATGTTGATGTACTCAAAGGGCCAATAGATGGATACATCAGTCCCAAACCGTACCGTGGTTACCTTTTTGAGTCAAAGGCAGCTGAGTCCAGCAATGGCGTGCCATCCATCTTAGTAAATGGAATGATACAAAAAACACACTGGATTTCTGGAGTGAGATTTGGAAGTTCAGGGATGCAGCTGATATCAACCCGTTTCAAGAGCTTGCCATGGCTGCTGAGTCTGTGTTGTCCTTGCCACACTCCAATGCTGAAGTCGAGAGAGTATTCAGCCAGATGAGTGTGGTAAAAAAGCAAACTTAGAAATCGTATGTCCTTGCAGACCCTTAACTCCATCCTGTACATTCGATATGGACTGGAGCTGTCTGGTGAGGCTTGCTATGAGCACCAGCTGCCTGATAATGTTTTGCAGCTTTTTGGCACATCAGCTGCTTACTCATTTAAGTCAGCTCCCTCAGTTGCTGAACCTGCCATAGAGAGCCTTGACCAAAATGACGATGACCCATTCTTTCTGTGGGCCAGCACAGCCTGTGTGTGTGGAGGGGGGCCTGGAAAAACCCCAATTAACTTTTTGTGGCTGGGGGCAGTATTGAGTAGCTTGGATGAATAAGGTGCCCAGAGTAAACTGCCTGCTACTCAATCCCAGAAGCTAACATATGCATATTATTAGTATATTTGGATAGGAAACACTCTAAAGTTTCTAAAACGGTTTGAATGATGTCTGTGAGTATAACAGAACTCATATGGCAGGCAAAAACCTGAGAAAAATCCAACCAGGAAGTGGGAAATCTGAGGTTTGTAGTTTTTCAACTCTTGGCCTATCGAATACACAGTGGGATATTGGTCATATTGCACTTCTTCTGTCGATTCTTGTTTTATTTATTGTGGAACTGGGATTCCTGGGAGTGCATTCTGATGAAGATCATCAAAGGTAAGTTTATATTTATAATACTATTTCTGACTTCTGTTGACTACACAACATGGCGGATATCTGTTTGGGTTGTTTTGGTCTCTGAGCCTCCGTACTCAGATTATAGCATGGTGTGCTTTTTCTGCAAAGGTTTTTTTGAAATCTGACACAGCGGTTGCATTAAGGAGAAGTGTATCTATACTTCCGTGCATAATAGTTGTATCTTTTATCAATGTTTATTATGAGTATTTCTGTAAATTGATGTGGCTCTCTGCAAAATCACCAGATGTTTTAGAACTACTGAACGTAACGCGCCAGATTTTTTTATATAAATATGAACTTTATCGAACAAAACATACATGTATTATGTAACATGAAGTCCTATGAGAGTCATCTGATGAAAATCATCAAAGGTTAGTGATTCATTTAATCTCTATTTCTGCTTTTTGTGACTCCTCTCTTTGGCTGGAAAAAATGGCTGTGTTATTTTGTGACTTGGCTCTGACACAACATAATCGTTTGGTTTGCTTTCGCTGTAAAGCCTTTTTGAAATCGGACACTGTGGTGGGATTAACAAGAAGTGTATCTTTAAAATGATGTAAGATACTTGTATGTTTGAGGAATTTTAATTATGGGATTTCTGTTGTTTTGAATATGGCGCCCTGCACTTTCACTGGCTGTTGTCATATCGATCCCGTTAGCGGGATCTCAGCCCAAAGAGGTTTTAACCTGAATTAGGGCCAGACTAGTTACCATTATTTTTCTATTGTCCCTTTTTGGTCCATTTAGATTGTTAATGTAGATTGTGTAATAAAAATTCAAATAAAAAACTAAGTAACTCCGCCAGTGTCTATTTTGGGTCACTTTTGCCGGTCCCAAGCGCGAATAAAGGAGGAGGGTTGGAATTGTGACATAAAAAAACAAGAATCGACAGAAGAAAGTTCATTTGTAGTTCTAAACATATTTAGTGTTTTTTACTCACTTTTTGTCTCTCCCACGACGTTATTCCTGTCTCCAACAGCGTCCATCACAATTACATGCACATGGCCAATTATGCAAATTAAGTGATGATGTCATTTAGCGACTTCTAGTGATTTTTAGGACAGCCAAAAGCTACTTTCCTTACTGAGGAGTTGGCAACAGTGTGTTCATCCCGCAATGAGTGTGTTTTCAGACACTGGTAGCTTGGGGGCAGTTCATATGCACTACAGTCAATTATGAGTGCATGTCTACTTATATTAAATATATCATTATTAATCTACGCCTACTGTATGATAGCTAGCAAGTTAATTAGCTAACTAACGTTAGCCTGCCTAGCTGGAACTTCTGAAGAAGGAAAATGTTTTATTTCTATAATTTCCAAAAGATAACCAAACAAAAACATATTTACTTTTTACGAGAGGTGTTTGTGCCATCATGTGCATTAGTAGCACAATTTCTCATTTATTTGCATTCGTTTTTACTTACACTTGTATGTTGACTTCTTCATTGAGGTTGTTTTTAAGTTTTCACTGACTTTTTTTAGCAGTACAATCGTCGCAAATTTAATTATGGTGAGTTTCAGGCCCCGGAGTGAACATAATTGTACACTTGCAAACTCGACTAAAAACTAGGGCTGGTGGGCTTACGTTGCAAACTTCCCTTGATTGGCTAATCGTTTGGACCACCCTCCAAGATGGCGACGGGGATTTCCCCAAGGGCATAAGGTGAGGGTAGGTGGATGAGGGTGTGTCTTTCTCATGAGTATGAACTGCCGGCAAAGGTACTCATTGCCAAAATCCATAAGTATCCATTTAATAAGCAGAGTTCATATATCACGCTGGAAAGCATAGAACTCTGTGAATCATCAGTCAAGCCTTTGAACCCAAAATTGCAAACACTGCATTCCAGTGCCTGTGATTACATTTTGTGTTTGTATTGGTTACATTTTGTGGTTGATTCTGATAGGCATGTCTCCTCTCCTCTCTCCTTTCTCTTCCTCTCATTTCTCTTTCCTCTCCTCTCTCCTGGACCAAACTCTTTCATTCAGGATGATGTCATCCACTGAGTCAGGAACAGATGTTCCTAAACTACATCGCCTTTTCATAAAGTTTGACCCAGAGGTTGTAGCGGTAAGAGAATTGAATGAGTAATGGGCATGAATTGAATGATTACTAAACACTCATACATATAGATAGCCAATACATCTACCAGACTGCTCTCTCCCTCCTTGTTGTACCATTCAATTGTCTTAAGAGTGGAATTTCTATATCTATCGTGTCACCATGCATCAGACATCACTTGCTCACTCCCCGTCGTGAACTTAAAAGCATTGGACTGGTGAAAGCAAGGGCTAGAAGGCCCGATTGTCCTCATCATACATTTTGCACTAGTAATTTCTTATGATCAAGACTGATTGGAACTGGGAGAAGGCTAGAATCGGACCACAGAGCTTATTTTTGTAATCGTCCCAGTTCCTTTAGATGCAGTTCTCTCTTTTCTCCACCAGGTGATGTTGATACTCCTGGGTTTATTCCAGGTGATGTTGATACTCCTGGGTCTGTCTATTCCAGGTGATGTTGGCTGTGCCTCTGTACTACATAGACATTGGTTTACCCAAACTACAACTCATACTACCTTTATTTATTGGCTTCCTGGTAAGATCCTAATTTGGTAAAGTCATAAATATCTTTGTTTCTGTCACAGGAGGCTGCTGAGGGGAGGACGGCTCATAATAATGGCTGGAAGAGAGCGAATGGAATGGCATCAAAGACATGGAAACCATGTTGTTTTATTTCTCTCTATACTTTTTTCTCCTTACCATACCATCCCTACCCTAATTGGAGTAAACTAAATGGACAACGACAATATGTTTACTGCTACTTACAGCTATCTTGCTCACATCTACGGTACCTGTAGTTAAGAAATTATACATATATTCCTAATTTCTTCAAGTGCTGGATTCTCACCCGCAGCGGCCAATCCACCACTCACTCTGATCTTAACTCCAACCCTCCGATATCCACAGATTTACCCATCTTTCCCAGTATAATGCTATTTCCTTTTGCAATACATCCCTCCATTTTGCTAGGATGTCTTACGAGGGTCCTGAATCTAACTATTTCTAACATTTCTACCGATATTGCCCTAAAAATAAATACTTTACTAGAGTATAATGATATTTCCCATTGACTGCATGTTTTTTCAGATCCCCGAACAATACATCTTTTGTTGTTTTGTCTCTGAACTCCAGCACTTTGGATTAGAAGTGACACAATGACGATGATGTTAAATTGGAGACTGTCAGCTTTCATTTGAAGGGTGTCTTCATTCATATCGGGTGAACCGTTTAGAAGTTACAGCACTATTTGTACATAGTACCCCCATTTAGGGGACCAAAAGTATTGGGACAAATTCACTTACAGTACCTATCAAAAGTTTGGACACACCTACTCATTCCAGGGTTTTTCTTTATTTTTACTATTGTATACATTGTAGAATAATAGTGAAGACATCAAAACTATGAAATAACACATATGGAATCATGTAGTCACCAAAAAAGTGTAAAACAAATAACACATGGAATCTCCAAAAAATAGTCAAATAAATCAAAATATAATGTAATGTAATGTTGCTGCTACCGTCTCTTATGACCGAAAATAACTTATGGACATCAGAACAGCAATTACTCACCTCAAACTGGACGAAGATTTTTTCTTTAACAAGTCCGACGCAAAGGATATATACTGCCTTCTCGGAAACGGGCCAAAATCCCTGTCATTTGCATGAAGAAAAGACAGAGAAAAAGGCGGCAGAGAATTCGTAGGCGAGTGAGTAAACCCCCACTACCATCTGCTCTATTGGCCAACGTGCAATCAATCATTGGAAAACAAAATGGATGATATACGATCAAGGTTATCCTACCAACGGGACATTAAAAACTGTAATATCTTTCACTGAGTCGTGGCTAAACGACGACATGGATAATATAGAGCTGGCAGGGATTTTCCATGCGTCGGCAGGACAGAGAAGCTACGTCCAGTAAGATGGGGGGCGGGGGTGTGTGTCTATTTGTCAATAACAGCTGGTCTAATATTAAAGTGGTCTCCAGGTATTACTGACCTGAGGTAGAGTACCTTATGATAAGCTGTAGACCACACTATCTACCAAGAGAGTTCTCATCTATATTATTCTTGTCATCTATTTACCACCACAAACCACACTAAGATTGCACTCAACCAGCTGTATAAGGCCATAAGCAAACAAGAAAATGCTCACCCAGAAGCAGCGCTCCTAGTGGCCGGGGACTTGAATGCAGGCAAACTTAAATCTGTTTTACCTCATTTCTACCAGCATGTCACATGTGCAACCAGAGGAAAAAAGACCACCTTTACTCCACACACAGAGACACTCACAAAGCTCTCCCTCGCCCTCCATTTGGCAAATCTGACCATAATTCTATCCTCCTGATTCCTGCTTACAAGCAAAAACTAAAGCAGGAAGTACCAGTGACGAGCTCAATACGGAAGTGTTCAGATGACGTAGATGCTACGCTACAGGACTGTTTTTCTAGCACAGACTCATCCAATGGCATCGAGGAGTACACCACCTCAGTCATTGGCTTCGTCAATAAGTGCATCAACGGCGTTGTCCCCACAGTAACTGTATGTACATATCCCAACCAGAAGCCATGGATTACAGGCAACATCAGCATTGAGCTAAAGGCTAGAGCTGCCGCTTTCAAGGAGCGCGCCCTCAGACGAACCATCAAACAGGCAAAGCGTCAATATAGGATTAAAGATTGAATCCTACTACACCGGCTCCGACACTCGTCAGATGTAGCACGGATTGAAAACTATAACAGACTACAAAGGGATACCCAGCCGCGAGCTGCCCATTGACGCGAGCCTACCAGACGAGCTAAATGCCTTTTATGCTCGCTTCGAGGCAAGCAGCACTGAAGCATGCAGGAGAGTACCAGCTGTTCCGGACGTGTGATAACGCTCTCTGTAGCCGTAGTGAGCAAGAGCTTTAAACAGGTAAACTTTCCCGGATTACCAGGACGTGTACTCAAAGCATGCACGGACCAACTGGCAAGTGTCTTCACTGACATTTTCAACCTCTACCTGAGCATGTCTGTAATACATACATGTTTCAAGCAGACCACCATAGTCCCTGTGCCCAAGGAAGCGAAGGTAACCTGCCTAAATTATTAGAGCCCTGTAGCACTCACTTCGTTAGCCATGAAGTGCTTTGCAATGCTGGTCATGGCTCACATCAACAGCATCATCCTGGATACCCTAGACCCACTCCAATTCGCATACGGCCCCACTAGATTCACAGATGACGCAATCTCAATCACACTCCACACTGCCCTTTCCCACCTGGACAAAAGGAACACCTATGTGAGAATGCTGTTCATTGACTACAGCTCAAAGTTCAACACCATAGTGCCCACAAAGCTCATCACTAAGCTAAGGACCCTGGGACTAAACACCCACTCTGCAACTGGATCCTGGACTTTATGACGGGCCGCGCCCAGGTGGTGAAGGTAGGCAACAACACGTCTGCCACGCTGATCCTCAGCACTGGGGCCCCTCAGGGTTGCACTCTTAGTCCCTTCCTGTACTCCCTGTTCACCCCCGACTGCGTGGCCGAACATGACTCCAACACAATCATTAAGTTTGCTGACGACACAACAGTGGTAGGCCTGATTACTGACAACGATGAGACAGCCTATAGGGAGGAGGTCAGAGACCTGGCAGTGTGGTACCAGGACAACAACCTCTCCCTCAACGTGAGCAAGATACAGGAGCTGATCGTGGACTACAGGAAAAGGCGGGCTGAACAGGCCCCCATTAACATCGACGGGGGCTGTAGTGGAACGGGTTGAGAGTTTCAAGTTTCTTGGTGTCCACATCACCTGCGAACTATCATGGTCCAAACACACCAAGACAGTCGTGAAGAGGGCACGACCTCACTTTTTCCCCCTCAGGAGACTGAAAAGAATTGGCATGGGTCCCCAGATCCTCAAAAACTTATACAGCTGCACCATCGAGAGCATCCTGACCGGTTACATAACCACCTGGTATGGCAACTGCTTGGCATCTGACTGTAAGGCGCTACAGAGGGTTATAAATACGGCCCAGTACATCACTGGGGCCAAAGCTTCCTGCCATCCAGGATGATACTAGGTAGTGTCAGAGGAAAGCCCCAAAAATAGTCAAAGACTCCAGCCACCCTAGTCATAGACTGCTCTTTCTGCTACCGCATGGCAAGCGGTACCGTAGCGCCATGTCTAGGACCAAAAGGCTCATTAACAGCTTCTACCCCCAAGCCATAAGACTCCTGAACAATTAATCAATGGCCACCCAGACTATTTACATTGACCCCCCCCCCCCATTTCATTTTACACTGCTGCTACTTGCTGTTTATTATCTATGCATAGTCACTTGACCCCTACCTACATGCACAAATTAGCTCGACTAACCTGCACGTCTGCACATTGACTCGGTACCATTACCCACTGTATATAGCCTTGTTATTGTTATTTTATTGTGTTACTTTTTATGAATTTTTACTTTCGTTTATTTGGTAATTATTTTCTTAACTCTTTCTTGAACTGCATTGTTGGTTAAGGGCTTGTAAGTAAGCATTTCATGGTAAGGTCTATATACCTGTTGTATTCGGCGCATGTGACATATTTGATTTGATTTACACTCTTGGTATTATCTCAACCATCTTCATGAGAAAGGCTTTTCCAACAGTCTTGAAGGAGTTCCCACATAGCTGAGCACTTGCTGGCTGCTTTTCCTTCACTCTGTGGTCCAACTCATCCTAAACCATCTCACTTAGGCTAGAGTTGGGTGATTGTGGAGGCCAGGTCATCTGATGCAGCACTCCATCACTCTCCTTCTTGGTCAAATAGCCCTTACACAGCCTGGAGGAGTGTTTTGTGTCATTGTCCTGTTGAAAAACAAATGATAGTCCCACAAAGTGCAAACCCGATGGGATGGCGTATCACTGCAGAATGCTGTCCATTAATGTCTAATGTCCATTGCTCGTGTTTCTTAGCCCAAGCAAGTCTCTTCTTATTATTGGTGTCCTTTAGTAGTGGTTTCTTTGCAGCAATTTGACCATGAAGGCCAGATTTAGGCAGTCTCCTCTGAACAGTTGATGTTGAGATGATTCTGTTACTTGAACTCTGTGAAGCATTTATTATGGCTACAATTTCTGTGGCTTGTAACTCTAACGAACTTATCCTCTGCAGCAGATGTAACACTGGGTCTTCCTTTCCTGTGGCGGTCCTCATGAGAGCCAGTTTCATCATAGCTCTTGATGGTTTTTGCGACTACACTTGAAAAGATTAAAAGTTATTAATAAACAAATTAGGCACATTTGGGCAGTCTTGATACAACATTTTTGTCACGACTCCCCTGTCTGTTCGGGCGGTGCTTGGCGGTCGTCGTCGCCAGTCTACTAGCTGCCACCGATCCCTTTTCCCTTTTCTGTTGGTTTAGTCTTATTAGTTGCACCTATTTCTTTTGTTTCTTGATTCCTGGCCTATTTAAGCCTGTTAGGCCCGCTTAGGTTTGTGCGGGATTATTTTGTGTTCGCTGTCGGTTGTGGATGTATTTTGTTCTCCGGATCGTTTTGCCCTGTGTGTTTGGGCTGGTCAGTGTTTCTGCAGCCTGTGTTTGGCGTGACCGTTTTTGTGCCGGAGAAATAAATCATCTATTATTGAACCCTCTGCTCTCTGCACCTGACTCCTACCTTCCACTCCTAGTAACTCGTGACAATTTTTAACACAACTGCAATGGTTCATTGGATCAGTCTAAAAACTTTGCACATACACTGCTGCCATCTAGTGGCCAAACTCGCACCTGTGCTGGAAAAATACATTATGTCCTTTCTCTTGCATTTCAAAGATGATGGTGCAAAAAAACATTGTTTTTTTTTTCTTTGTATTATCTTTTACCAGATCTAATGTGTTATATTTTCCTACATTCCTTTCACATTTCCACAAACGTCAAAGTGTTTCCTTTCAAATGGTACCAAGAATATGCATATCTTTGCTTCAGCACCTGAGCTACAGGCAGTTAAAGTTGGGTATGTCATTTTAGGCGAAAATGTAAAAAAAGTGTCCGATCCTTAATGGATTGTCATTTCTCTTTGCTTATTTTAGCTGTTCTTGCCATAATATGGACTTAGTATTTTACCAAGTAGGGCTATCTTCTGTATACCAACCCTACCTTGTCGCAACACAACTGATTGGCTCAAGCTCGTTAAAAAGGAAACAAATTCCACAAATTCACTTTTTTTAAATGCATTCCAGGTGACTACCTCATGAAACTGGTTGAGAGAATGGCAAGAATGGACAAAGCTGTCATCAAGGCAAAAGGTGGTAACTTTGAAGAATCTCAAATATAAAATATATTTTGATTTGTTTAACACTTTTTTTGTTACTACATGATTCCATGTATTATTTCATAGTTTTGATGTCTTCACTATTATTCTACAATGTAGAAAATAACAAAAATAAAGAAAAACCCTTGAATGAGTGGTTATACCAAATTTTTGAATGGTACTGTATATGTATGAAAGTAGTAGAAAGTATTTAGTCCAATTATTCATAGCATGCAATGACTACATCAGGCTTGTGACTCTACAAATTTGTTATATATATTCGCTGTTTGTTTTGGTTCTGTTTCAGATTTTTTTGTGCCCAATAGAAATTAATGGTTCATAATGTACAGTTGATGTCGGAAGTTCACATACACCTTAGCCAAATACATTTAAACTGTTTTTCACAATTCATGACATTTAATCCAAGTTTAAAAAAAACTGTTTTAGGTCAGTTAGGATCACCACTTTCACTTTTAAGAATGTGAAATGTCAGAATAATAGTAGAGAGAATGATTTATTTCAGCTTTTATTTCTTTCATCACATTCCCAGTGGGTTAGAAGTTTACATACACTAAATTAGTATTTGGTAGCATTGCCTTTAAATTGTTTAACTTGGGTCAAACGTTTCGGGTAGCCTTCCACAAGCTTCCCAAAATAAGTTGGGTGAATTTTGGCCCATTCCTCCTGACAGAGCTGGTGTAACTGAGTCAGGTTTGTAGGCCTCCTTGCTCACGCACGCTTTTTCAGTTCTGCCCACACATTTTCTATAGAATTGAGGTCAGGGCTTTGTGAAGGCCACTCCAATACCTTGACTTTGTTGTCCTTAAGCCATTTTGCCACAACTTTGGAAGTATGCTTGGGGTCATTGTCCATTTGGAAGACCCATTTGCGACCAAGCTTTAACTGATGTCTTGAGATGTTGCTTCAATATATCCACCAAATTTTCCTCCCTGATGAAGCCATCTATTTTGTGAAGTGCACCAGACCCTCCTGCAGCAAAGCACCCCCACTCATGATGATGCTACCCCCATGCTTCACAGTTGGGATGGTGTTCTTCGGCTTGCAAGCCTCCCTCTTTTTCCTCCAAACATAACGATGGTCATTATGGCCAAACAATTCTATTTTTGTTTAATCAGACTAGAGGGCATTTCTCCAAAAAGTACAATCTTTGTCCCCATGTGCAGTTGCAAACCGTAGTCTGGCTTTTTTATGGCGGTTTTGGAGCAGTGGCTTCTTCCTTGTTAAGTGTCCTTTCAGGTTATGTCGATATAGGACTCGTTGTACTGTGGATATAGATACTTTTGTACCTGTTTCCTCCAGCATCTTCACAAGGTCCTTTGCTGTTGTTCTGGGATTGATTTGCACTTTTTGCACCAAAGTACGTTCATCTCTAGGAGACAGAACGCGTCTCCTTCCTGAGCGGTATGACGGCTGTGTGGTCCCATGGTGTTTATACTTGCGTACTATTGTTTGTACAGATGAACGTGGTACCTTCAGGCTTTTGGAAATTGCTCCCAAGGATGAACCAGACTTGTGGAGGTCTACATTGTTTTTTGTTCTTGGGTGATTTCTTTTTATTTTCCCATGATGTCAAGCAAAGAGGCACTGAGTTTGAAGGTAGACCTTGAAATACATCCACAGGTATACCTCCAATTGACTCAAATGATGTCAATTAGCCTATCAGAAGTTTCTAAAGCCATGACATAATTTTCTGAAATATTCCAAACTGTTTAAAGGCACAGTCAACTTAGTGTAGGTTAACGTCTGACCCACTGGAATTGTGATACAGTGTATTGTAAGTGAAATAATCTGTCTGTAAACAATTGTTTGTAGAATTACTTGTGTCATGCACAAAGTAGATGTCCTAACCGACTTGCCAAAACTATAGTTAGTTTAAAATAAATTTGTGGAGTGGTTGAAAACAAGTTTTCATGACTCCAACATAAGTGTATGTAAACTTCCAACTTCAACTGTATATTGTATTTAAGAATAGAATATGTTTCTAAACATTTCTACATTAATGTTACAGACTCACAAATATGATATCCCCAAGTCATGCTAACCTCTCACCATTATAATAACAGGGGAGGGTAGCACTTTTGGGGGGTATGATATTTGTGTTTCTGTAACTTTGTCACTCATCATTATTCCCGATTTATTCAGGATTATCCATAATCATGGTAGCATCCACATTAATGCAGAAGTGTTTAGAAACATATTATATTGTTATTTACAATAGAAGTGACTCCAAAATTGCACAATGGTGTTTACCATTCAATGGCCATAATAAATAGGTATGGTGACAGAGGGCAACCTTTTTTTATGCCTCTTGACAATTCAAAGTTCTCAGAGGAGTAACTGTTATTTATTATTTCACATAAAGGATTGTTGTTCATGACTTTTACCCATCTTATGAGAGAGTTCAAAAATCTAGGGACTGTATAAAATGCTTTCTCAAAATCTGCTCTGAAAATGATACCTGGTTTCCCTCGCTCTCATAGTTTTCCTTTATTTATAGTAGTTGTCTTATGTTGTCTCCAATTATATCTTCCTTTTAACAATCCCGTCTGATCGTGATGAACAATGTCCGGTAGGACCTTCTTTATTTGATCAGAAATACATTTTGCCAATATTTTTGCATCACAACATTGAAGGGTGACCATGTATTTGATATATTTGATACCATGCTACCAATTCCGCTCCAGCCATTACCATGAGCCTGTCCTCCCCAATTAAGGTGCCAAGCTTCATGTGGCTTCTGTTTATTTTATGCAATATGTGATATAGTGTACATCATTGGATGGTTTGGTTTTCTTTTTTCACATCTGTAGCAATTGAAATAACAGATATTGTTTATACTTTCTTTTAAAGTTTGTGATGGCAGGGTCGTTCGCCTTGGCCTGTGAGAAGTCTCCCAGCAGACAGCTAGTAAGACATTACAACAGTCACATGTTGCATTGCATACACTGCTCTAACCGGGTGTAATAGATTCCATTATTTAAATGTCCACCTGGGTCGACCTGTAAAGCAACTCACATGTTAGGCTGAACATGTTGCCCATAGGCTACTGTGCAATGTGTATACCCTATTACGTGCATGATAAGATACATCCATTATATAGCAACATTTAGGTCCTATACCTTTTTTCTCGTAGGAACAATAAAGTTTATCGTATTTTATGTTTGGGGCCAGGAGATTTTCCTGTCTCTGCTTACTCTTTCTTCCATGTTGTGTCTTCCTCCCCAGCTGACAGGCTGTGCCTACACTAACGTGGCCAGCCTGGTGGCGGGCCTACTGGCTCTGTGTTTGTACAGCGTCTCCCTACACTCCGTCCAGGGCTCTGCTGCACCCTGCACTCTGCCAAGCATCGACCTGTACACATGGGCTGCACAAAAGTGCCCAGGAGAGTACCTAGAGGTAAGGAATGATTTGTGGGTGGTTCATAAGCGTGTGTGTGTGTGTGCGGTGTGTGTGTGGACAGTTTGTCTTGTTTGCCGCTATGCTATTTTAGTGCCCTGTATTTTGTGTGACACTGGGTTTTTTTGTGTTGTTGTTTATCCTTCCTTGTGCTTTTCTCTGTCCCAGGAGTTCTTCAGGAGTCTCACAGTCCTACTCATCGTTTATGACTTGGGTGCTCTTACCCTTCACTCTCTCCTCTCTTTCTCCGCACTCAAGGGACTCGGAGTGAGACTGTGCTGAATGATCAATTAATCAATTAGTCAAACTGATTAACCAATGGATGCTAGTTGAAAAACCTGTTTTCGTAAAATATTGATCTGTTTAATCAAATTTTTCTCAGTGACCACATTACCTTTAACTTGTTTAAGTTCAAGTTTGTTTATTTCATGGGTTTGTTTGTACCTTTCGAGCTTTACAGGCTTACAATGTTTTGAGAAACCTAATAAAATAATTTGTATAAACTCCGTGGACTGATGCTTATTTAGATTGAGGGTTGTGTGTTCAGTGTAAGGTCACTGCTGGCTTTTTATAATAACCTATAAATATCAGTAAAATGGTATAGAATCAGCTTGATCCCCTCTGTCGAAGATGCTTGGACCTTCTTTTTTGATATTTTCAGTGGTATTGTCCCCATAAAGAAAATGATAATTAAAAACAGGTTCAGCCCCTGGTTCGACTGTGACCTTGTAGAGTTACTCCACCTCAAGAATTGCATTTGGCTAAAGACTCGGAACACGCATACTCAGGCTGACTGGCTCTCGTTCAGGCAAATGAGAAATAAGTGCACTCAGGCTATCCGGAAGGCCAAAGTTAGTTACTTTAAGGAGTAGTTCTCGCTCTGTGGGTCTAACCCCAAGAAGTTCTGGAAAACGGTTAAAGACCTGGAGAATAAACCCTCCTCAGAGCTGCCCATGTCCCTTAAAGTTGATGATGTGGCTGTTACTGACAAGAAGCACATGGCTGAGCTCTTTAATCACCACTTCATTAAGTCAGGTTCCTGTTTGACTCATCCATGCCTCCTTCCCCGTCTAACATTTCCTCATCTTCCACCCCTTCTGATGTGACTACCCCCAATGCTTCTCCCTCTTCTTCCCCTGCCCCACTACAAAGTTTCTCTCTGCAGGAGTCACTGAGTCCGAGGTGCTAAAGGAGCTCCTGAAACTTGACATCTGGGTCAGATGGTTTAGACCCTTTCTTCTTTAAGGTTGCTGCCCCTATCATTTCCAAGCCTATCTCAGACCTTTTTAACCTGTCTCTCCTTTATGGGGATGTTCCCATTGCTTGGAAGGCAGCCACGGTTCGTCCTTTATTTAAAGGGGAGATCAAGCTGATCCTAACTGTTATAGGCCTATTTATATTTTGCCCTGTTTATCAAAAGTGTTGGAAAAACTTGTCAATAATCAACTGACTGGTTTTCTTGATGTCTATAATATTCTCTCTGGTATGCATTCGGGTTTCCTCTCAGGTTATGGATGTGTCACTGCAACCTTAAAGGTCCGAAATGATGTCACCATTGCCCTTGATTCTAAGCAATGTTGTGCTGCTATTTTTATTGACTTGGCCAAAGCTTTTGATACGGTAGACCATTCCATTCATGTAGGCCGGCTAAGGAGTATTGATGTCTCTGATGGGGTCTTTGGCCTGGTTTGCTAACTACTTCACTCAAAGAGTGCAATGTATAAAGTCCGAAAATCTGCTGTCTCAGCCACTGCCTGTCACCAAGAGAGTACCTCAAGGCTCAATCCTAGGCCCCACGCTCTTCTCAATTTACATCAACAACATAGCTCAGACAGTAAGAAGCTCTCTCATACATTTATATGCAGATGATACAATCTTATACTCAGCTGGCCCCTTCCGGATTTTGTGTTAAATGCTCTACAACAAAGCTTTCTTAGTGTCCAACAAGCTTTGTCTACCGTTAACCTTGTTCTGAACACTTCCAAAACAAAGGTAATGTGGTTTGGTAAGAAGAATGCCCCTCTCCCCACAGGTGTGATTACTAACTTTGAGGGTTTGGAGCTTGAGGAAGTCACCTCATACAAGTACTTAGGAGTATGGCTAGACGGTACACTTTCCTTCTCTCAGCACATATCAAAGCTGCAACCTAAGTTAAATGTAGACTTGGTTTCCTCTATCGTAGTCGTTCCTCTTTCACCTCAGCTGCCAAAATAACCCTGATTCAGATGACCATCCTACCCATGCCAGATTACGGAGACATAATTTATAGATCGGCAGGTAAGGGTGCTCTCGAGCGGCTAGATGTTCTTTACCATTCGGCCATACCTTAGATTGTAAACTGTCATGGTCAAAACATAGATTCAATGGTTGTAAAGATGGGGAGAGGTCTAGCCGTACTAAAGAGATGCTCTGCTTTTTTGACACCATACTCCAAAAAGCAAGTTCTGCAGGCTCTAGTTTTGTCTAATCTTGATTATTGTTCAGTCATGTGGTCCAGTGCTGCAAGGAAAGACCTAGTTAAGCTGCAGCTGGCCCAGAACAGAGCGGCACGTGTTGCTCTCAATTGTAATCAGAGGGCTGATATAAATACTATGCGTGCCAGACTCTCTTGGCTAAGAGTTGAGGAGAGACTGACTGCATCACTTTTTTTACAAGAAACATTATGTGTTGAAAATCCCAAATTGTTTGCAAAGTTAACTTACACACACTTATCCCACCAGACATGACACCAGGGGTCTTTTCGTAGTCCCCAAATCCAGAACAAATTCAAGACAATGTACACTATTATACATAGCCCTTATTGCATGGAATTTCCTTCCATCTCATATTGCTCAAATAAACATCAAACCTGGTTTCAAAAAACAGATAAAGCAACACCTCGTGGTACAACGCCTCTCCCCTATTTGACCTAGATCGTTTGTGTGTATGCATTGATATGTAGGCTGCGTGTGCCTTTTTAAAAATGTATGTAGTTCTGTCCTTGAGCTGTTCTTGTCTAATGATGTTCTGTATTATGTCATTCTGTATTATGTTTCATGTTTTGTGTTGGACCCCAGGAAGAGTAGCTGCTGCTTTTGCAACAGCTAATGGGGATCCTAATGAAATACCTAATATACCGAATACCATCAGATTTGCCATTGCTCCTTATAGGGCACATCACTGCACTCTATACTCCTCTTTAAACTGGTCATCTCTGTATACCCATTGCAAGACCCAATGGTTGATGCTTATTTATAAAACCCTCTTAGGCCTCACTTCCTCCAATCTGATACCTCCTGCAGCCCTCATACTCCACATATAACACCCGTTCTGTCAGTCACATTCTGTTAAAGGTCCGCAAAGCACAGACATCCCTGGGTCGTTCGTCTTTTCAGTTCGCTGCAGCTAGCGACTGGAACGAGCTGCAGCAAACACTCAAACTTCATCTCAACCTCTTCATTCAAAGACTCACTCATGGACACTCTTACTGACAGTTGTGGCTGCTTTGTGTGATGTATTGTTGTCTCTACTTTACTGCCCTTCGTGCTGTTGTCTGTGCCCAATGTTTGTACCATGTTTGGTGCTACCATGTTGTGTTACTACCATGTCGTTGTCATGTTGTGTTGCCACCATGCTGTGGTCATGTGTTGCTGCCTTGCTATGTTGTTGTCTTAGGTCTCTCTTTATGTAGTGTTGTCTCTCTTGTCGTAATGTGTGTTTTGTCCTATATTTATACACTGCCGAAAAAATAAAGGGAACACTAAACACATCCTAGATCTGAATGAATGAAATATTCTTATTAAATACTTTTTTCTTTACATAGTTGAATGTGCTGACAACAAAATCACACAAAAATGATCAATGGAAATCAACTTTATCAACCCATGGAGGTCTGGATTTGGAGTCACACTCAAAATTAAAGTGGAAAACCACACTACAGGCTGATCCAACTTTGATGTAATGTCCTTAAAACAAGTCAAAATGAGGCTCAGTAGTGTGTGTGGCCTCCACGTGCCTGTATGACCTCTCTACAATGCCTGGGCATGCTCCTGATGAGGTGGCGGATGGTGTCCTGAGGGATCTCCTCCCAGACCTGGACTAAAAGCATCCGCCAACTCCTGGACAGTCTGTGGTGCAACGTGGCGTTGGTGGATGGAGCGAGACATGATGTCCCAGATGTGCTCAATTGGATTCAGGTCTGGGGAACGGGCGGGCCAGTCCATAGCATCAATGCCTTCCTCTTGCAGGAACTGCTGACAGACTCCAGCCACATGAGGTCTAACATTGTCTTGCATTAGGAGGAACCCAGGGCCAACCGCACCAGCATGTGGTCTCACAAGGGGTCTGGGGATCTCATCTCGGTACCTAATGGCAGTCAGGCTATGTGGGCACATGGGCTGTGCGGCCCCCCAAAGAAATGCCACCCCACACCATGACTGACCCACCGCCAAACCGGTCATGCTGGAGGATGTTGCAGGCAGCAGAACGTTCTCCACGGCGTCTCCAGACTCTTTCACGTCTGTTACATGTGCTCAGTGTGAACCTGCTTTCATCTGTGAAGAGCACAGGGCGCCAGTGGCGAATTTGCCAATCTTGGTGTTCTCTGGCAAATGCCAAACGTCCTGCAGGGTGTTGGGCTGTAAGCACAACCCCCACTTGTGGACGTCGGGCCCTCATACCACCCTCATGGAGTCTGTTTCTGACCGTTTGAGCAGACACATGCACATTTGTGGCCTGCTCGAGGTCATTTTGCAGGGCTCTGGCAGTACTCCTCCTGCTCCTCCTTGCACAAAGGCGGAGGTAGCGGTCCTGCTGCTGGGTTGTTGCCCTCCTACGGCCTCCTCCACGTCTCCTGATGTACTGGCCTGTCTCCTGGTAGCGCCTCCATGCTCTGGACACTACGCTGACAGACACAGCAAACCTTCTTGCCACAGCTCGCATTGATGTTCCATCCTGGATGAGCTGCACTACCTGAGCCACTTGTGTGGATTGTAGACTCCGTCTCATGCTACCACTAGAGTGAAAGCACCGCCAACATTCAAAAGTGACCAAAACATCAGCCAGGAAGCATAGGAACTGAGGAGTGGTCTGTGGTCACCACCTGCAGAACCACTCCTTTATTGGGGGTGTCTTGCTAATTGCCTATAATTTTCACCTGTTTTCTATTCCATTTGCACAACAGCATCAGTGTTGCTTCCTAAGTGGACAGTTTGATTTCACAGAAGTGTGATTGACTTGGAGTTACATTGTGTTGTTTAAGTGTTCCCTTTATTTTTTTGAGCAGTGTATATTTAAAAAATATATTTTTTAAATTCCCAGCCCCGGTCCCTGCAGGAGGTCTTTTGGTAGGCCGTCGTTGTAAATAAGAAATTGTTCTTAACTGACTTGACTAGTTAAATAAAGGTTAAATAAATCAATAAAATAAAAAAAATAAAAACAACATATTCTTTCCATACTGTTAGAATGTTTCACTTGTGGTTAGTCATAATTTTTTGGATATAATGCTGCCAATATGTTTTATTAGTAAAAGCATTTATTGTGAGAGTCATGATGACAGATATTGGCCGTTGACATAATGTTTCCAGTTCTTCCAACCAGACTTCCTTTACTTTACTGGTTACCTCCCTGCTGGCATTCATGGAATACTCTTGTCACGTAGGGGTGGATTTCCCTTCAAATCAGCTGCGCGCTGGATGAAACCATTGCCCCAAGAAGTGGACGTACTGTCAAAGAAAACTGTTCGTGCTATCTAAAGATTCGTGTGGTAAAAACAGCAACACGATCACAATATATTTGAATTTTCTTTAGTTGGAAAGGTCATTAAATTATTGACACTGCATTTAATAACCCCCCACGGAAGCAGAATATGGGTCATTCCAAAAATGGCGGCGGTTTCTGGTAGTGTGAAGTGAAACTTTCCAAATATTGCTGATAAAACATAGCTATTCTTTAATCTATTTTTATGATTGTCGTCGAGCAGATATTAAAGTAATTATTGTTGGACTACTGCTGTATCTGACATCAAGCAACACGGTCGAATGAAGATCGCGAACGGTGGGCTTTCCTCAAAGTTGACGGTAGCAAGATTGCCTTTCATTGAATGTGATCATAACGATTGTTGTTGTCATCCCTACACGGAACTCGAGCAACCCGTTAAGGCTAACTAGCACGTAAAATTATGTTAGATTCGTCTTTTACCGGTTATTTGTCCTCAACCAGATTGCCTTGTTTGTATATTGGGGTCAGGGCTCCCGTGCCCGTTTTACGTCATCCGTAACACACACACACACACACAGAGGTTGATGCCCGTAAATGTTGTGCCCTGTCGCAAAGAATTTATTGATTTGCTAGCAGCATAACATAAGTAATGTTGCCCTCTAACTTGCTTTATAATGTGATAGCCAGTCTGCTTGCTGTGGCTAACTATAGCTGGTTGACAACAGTATTAGTGTTGGTTAGCTGATGGCAAGTCATCAATCAAGATAGCTAGGGTGCGTTTAGCAGGGCACAATGTTGTGGAGCGTTACAAACATGCCTTTCTGACATGTAGAATAAGGAGCCACAACGACAGATGTCAGCTCCCACTCAGCCCAGTCAAAGCTCTTCTCTGTCCTGGGACCCCACTGGTGGAACAAGCTTCCCCCCTAATGTCAGGACAGCGGAGTCCCAGCCCATCTTTTGCAAATTTATTTGAAACCCTAACTCATCAAAAGAGTATCTTAAATAAGAAAATAATTCTCTGCAATAGTCTTTTCCTGCTAGCACTGGCTTTATTGATAATTTACTTTGAGGGAAAATGTACGTAGGGGTGTGGTAGCAAGACTGTGGTGTGTTGTCTCACCTAACTATCTTAACATGCATGCAAGTCTCTATTCATTTAGTTTGGTTTATCAAAGCATAAAATGTATGTGGTAGAGCTTGGGCGATAAACCGAAAATCATAGACATATCAAATTTTAACACCCCGACCTTACCATTCACTTATCACATCCATTTTGCTGATACCGTTCATTACGATAAGTAACCTATACTAGAGAAATGTGAAGTTTTGAATGAAATAAGTTTGCTAATATGGGTGAATCTAATGGGACAATTGATGGCTACAACCATCAAACTAGTAGTAGTTTAAAGGATAATAAAACGCTTTAAAAACTGTGGTGCACATTCATGTTAAAAACGTATTGTTCTGTTTATCGTTATCTCATCAATTCAGGGAATTTATTGCAATATAGATTTTTGTCCATATCGCCCAGCTCTCGTATGTAGCATCATGGCAGAACAATGTAACATTTTAGTGCTCACATATAACTGCCAATTCTGTCTTGTATGATAACGTTAGATTTTTGTCTAGAAAATAGATTTCCCATTTAATATTTGATCAGCCTGCCTGTTCATTTCTCAATTTGTGTGGATCTATTTTGTATCCTATCTGTTAGCTTTAAGTTTAATTTCTTAAATTATCTATGTTCGGTAAACGGGTGACATTGACAGCTCACTTTTCCCTCCATGTGATTGACAGCTGTCCTTGCAAATCAATGGACAAGCTTCAGGACCTCAGCCAATCCGAGTTGGAGGATTTGCTGGACAATACAGAGCGGGTGGAGTCCATGGCATTGGAATCTGATGAGGTAAGCAATCACGTCTTTGCTTTGTCTCATTGTCTGTCGATTGTGTCTTAAATAGATTGAGTTGTAGCCTGGTTCCAGATCTGTTTGTGCTCTAACCAACTCCTATGGTCATCTATTATTGTCATGCGTCATGTTTGGCGTCACAGGCGCCACATGACTTTGCAAGACGGCACAAAACCGATCTGGGACCAGGCTAGTCGAGATGCGCCTCATACTGAAATGCCTCCCGTGTTTTTTTTGTATCTGAGTAAGGGAT
Source organism: Oncorhynchus nerka (assembly GCF_034236695.1). Classification (NCBI taxonomy): domain Eukaryota; kingdom Metazoa; phylum Chordata; class Actinopteri; order Salmoniformes; family Salmonidae; genus Oncorhynchus; species Oncorhynchus nerka. The sequence goes on along the minus strand of NC_088413.1, from coordinate 32,956,437 downwards.
AATGAATAGCCAAGTTTGTCTATAGGGCCTATCTCTGAGCTGAGGCCTTGCTTTTTCTGTCAGGTCACACAACTTGGCTATTACTCAGTGTAGGACCTAGATGAATGATTCAGCGGAGGACGGACATCTAGGTCTCATCTCACTCTGACCAGTAGCAATGTCCAGGCTCATCCTGCCATCAACAGTCATATTTACTTCTCTCCCACCTTTGTCCATAAGTCCAAAACACTAACCAATGAGTTTAATTTGTTTGTCTCCACTCTTCACGTGGGGAGTTATGTTCACTAGAAGCAAATGACCTGTTCCTGGCTAACTCGTCATGTTAAGTTGCTGCTGTCTTGGCTAGCCAGGTCTGCCCTAAACAAAAAATATGACTTGTGTCAAGCAGGCCTCAGAAGGGAGGACCTGGCAGCTTCTGTCATACACCGACTGGTAATGTTGTCATTCAACGTGTTGCCGTGGGGTCACGTACAGGAGGAGAGAGTAGTGCCCTGAGCAGGACTTGAACCCGGGTCGCCTGACCCCCAAGACGAACGCACTATCCACAATCCCAATAACGCTATCCCAAATGGGAGCAATCCTATCATGCTGATCAAGGCTAGGGTCATTTTGAGAATTAGCGAGCTATGGAAGTTAACGTCCGGTCGCTACAATGTCTGTCGTACATAGTCCCGGTCAAAAATACGCGAAGGAAATACAATGTATTATGGACTCCTCCTTCTTCTTCCTCGTCTATAGATTCAGAACATCCAGCTGGAGAGGGAGATGGCACTGGCCTCCAACCGTAACCTGGCAGAACAGAACCTGGACATGAAGCCTCGCCTGGAGAGACAGAGAGAACATCTAGTGGAGAGATACTCTGAACTGGAGGGAGTCAGAGAGATCTACAGACAACACTGTGACCAGAAAGGTAAGGGATAGAGGGAGGGATGAGAGATGGAGAGATACTCTGAACTTGAGGATGTCAGAAAAACCTACAGACAGCACTGTGACCAGACCGGTAAGGGATAGAGGGAGGGATGAGAGATGGAGAGATACTCTGAACTGGAGGGAGTCAGAGAGACCTACAAACAGCACTGTACCCAGGGAGGGAGGGAGGGAGGGATGAGATGGGAGGTTATTGATGGATAATAGATAGAGATGAAGAAAAGCAACATTATAGAGGAAGAGGGAGAGGATATGGAAATAGAAATAGCAAGATGGAGCGATGAGCGGGAGGGAGACACAGACAGACGGCAGGAACAGACTTGAGAGAGATTGTGTAGTGTAGGGATAGATAGAGATTGTGTAGGGATAGATAGAGATTGTGTAGTGTAGGGATAGATAGAGATTGTGTAGGGATAGATAGAGATTGTGTTGTGTAGGGATAGAGATTGTGTAGGGATAGAGATTGTGTAGGGATAGATAGAGATTGTGTAGTGTAGGGATAGATAGAGATTGTGTAGTGTAGGGATAGATAGAGATTGTGTAGTGTAGGGATAGATCTTGTCTGGCCTGTTCAGATCCTGGACACTCAGTTCGTCTCTACTAGTCAAACACAGTGACTGCGTCCCAAAAGCACTCTCTCGCCTATATAGTGCACTGCTTAGGTAGTATAGGAAATGGGGTGCCATTTGGGGCTAAGCCTGGGTCTTTATTGGTTACACAGGCACACAGACAGACCCCCCCCTTCCCCAGGCTTCCAGATCTGGCCTGTGTGTCTGTCTGCCAGGATCTCCCTGGATACCACCCCATCAACTCCCATTCCACTGCCGTCAGCTCTCAGACCAGGCCGTGTGATCTGTGTACATGCACACATTACATTCCCGCAGCCTTGTTTTGTCAGCTTTTCATGAGAAGCTGTGTTTGTGATGGTGTCCGTTTGCAGGGCTGGAATTGGCTCATTATCGTTACGTCGTATGTTTTTCCTAAAGGTGATTAGGTCATATGGAATGCGTTGTTATTTCGCCCCTGAATCAGTCCTCCGAGTGATTCACCTTGACTGGGTGTTAACCTTGAGCTTGCCCTCGTTGAGAAGTCTACCAGAGGTATTTGAAGATGCATGAATGTCGATTTTCCTGTCGCGCCAATGAACAAAGTTTTGGCGTGTGTTTTTCTGAAGGAAGAGCTGCAGATGGGAGGAGAAAAAAAACTATAGTAGGAAGCACAGGGGGTGAAAAATGGCTACATTTAGTAGTGAATTGCATACAATTGTAACTTCATCACCTCTTGTGTGCCGCACAACTGGGATTCGCCGATAGATATCAAACGCTACGGACTCACTAGCTCGCTTTCTCCCGTTGTGCCATACAAACAAACACGTGACTGTCTCAACTGTTCTGGCGATCAACGGTAAGCTTCATAATGTAAAGTGAAATGAAGAACGCAATCTGCTTTATCTCCTAACATATTGCACAAGTTGCCTGCGGGTAATTGGTATTGAAAAAAACAGCCTGTGGCTTTTTCCCAAATACCCCGGGATATGGTATATACAGTATACCTCCCAAGCCTACCGTTTAACAACAGGCGTAAAGCATTGTGCTGTCGGTGTTGTGTGTGTCTACGGGGACTGAGAAGCTTGGCGTGACATTGAAGTGTGGGAGGTGTTTGTGCCCCTTTCTCTTTCTTTCTCCCTTTTTCTCTCTTACACTCCCTCCCTCTATACTGGTCTCTTACACTCCCTCCCTCTATACTGGTCTCTTACACTCCCTCCCTCTATACTGGTCTCTTACACTCCCTCCCTCTATACTGGTCTCTTATACTCCCTCCCTCTATATTGGTCTCTTACACTCCCTCCCTCTATATTGGTCTCTTACACTCCCTCCCTCTATATTGGTCTCTTACACTCCCTCCCTCTATATTGGCCTCTTACACTCCCTCCCTCTATATTGGTCTCTTACACTACCTCCCTCTATATTGGTCTCTTACACTCCCTCCCTCTATTGGTCTCTTACACTCCCTCCCTCTATATTGGTCTCTTACACTCCCTCCCTCTATATTGGTCTCTTACACTCCCTCCCTCTATATTGGTCTCTTACACTCCCTCCCTCTATATTGGTCTCTTACACTCCCTCCCTCTATACTGGTCTCTTACACTCCCTCCCTCTATATTGGTCTCTTACACTCCCTCCCTCTATATTGGTCTCTTACACTCCCTCCCTCTATATTGGTCTCTTACACTCCCTCCCTCTATATTGGTCTCTTACACTCCCTCCCTCTATATTGGTCTCTTACACTCCCTCCCTCTATATTGGTCTCTTAAACTCCCTCCCTCTATATTGGTCTCTTACACTCCCTCCCTCCCTCTATATTGGTCTCTTACACTCCCTCCCTCCCTCTATACTGGTCTCTTACACTCACTCCTCCCTCCCTCTATATTGGTCTCTTACACTCCCTCCCTCTATATTGGTCTCTTACACTCCCTCCCTCTATATTATTCTCTTACACTCCCTCCCTCCCTCTATACTGGTCTCTTACACTCCCTCCCTCTATATTGGTCTCTTACACTCCCTCCCTCTATATTGGTCTCTTACACTCCCTCCCTCTATATTGGTCTCTTACACTCCCTCCCTCTATATTGGTCTCTTACACTCCCTCCCTCTATATTGGTCTCTTACACTCCCTCCCTCCCTCTATATTGGTCTCTTACACTCCCTCCCTCCCTCTATATTGGTCTCTTACACTCCCTCCCTCCCTCCCTCCCTCTATACTGGTCTCTTACACTCACTCCCTCCCTCTATATTGGTCTCTTACACTCACTCCCTCCCTCTATATTGGTCTCTTACACTCACTCCCTCCCTCTATATTGGTCTCTTACACTCCCTCCCTCTATATTAGTCTCTTACACTCCCTCCCTCTATATTGGTCTCTTACACTCCCTCCCTCCCTCTATACTGGTCTCTTACACTCCCTCCCTCCCTCTATACTGGTCTCTTACACTCACTCCCTCCCTCTATATTGGTCTCTTACACTCCCTCCTTCCCTCTATACTGGTCTCTTACACTCACTCCCTCCCTCTATATTGGTCTCTTACATTCTCTCTCTCCCCCCCAGATGGCATCATGGGGCAGGTATCACCAGAGGGGTTGTTCTCCAGACTCCAGACAGAGGGCGCCAGCACAGAGACTGAGTCAGAGGTAAGAGGCCACAGTGACAGACGACTCAGTCGGAAAATGAAACCGTCAGATTATACTGTTGGCGAGATTGGGAAATGCCTATGTATCCTTAAACACAGGACCAATGGCAACAAAATGATCTACTCATCTCTTACTCTATTGAACGCCGTACAGAGAACCAGCAGTTGGAATAAGACATAATTATAATACTAAATAACATGTTCTCAGACATTGTCAATAGTGTCCATATTTACCCCGATCCCTCGCTCTCTTTTTCTCTCCATCTCTCTCTCCTCTCTCTCTCTCTCTCTCTCCATCAGAGTCTGGCAGATGAGTTTCTGGATGGCCAGCTGTCTCTGGACTCGTTCCTTGACCGCTTCCTCTCCCTCCGCTCCCTCGCTCACAAAAGACGAGTGCGGATAGAGAAACTGCAGGAGATCCTGCGCCAGAAGAAGGAGACCGCCGCCGTTGACGCCGGCTCCATGACATCACAAACAAGCGCCAATCAGGACCCAGCGACAACACAGTCATCGCCATGGAATCATCATCATCAAGCTCCTCAGCAACAACAACCGCAGCAGAATTCCAATCCCAACAATCACTCTAGCTTCCAAAACCCCTCTTCCCAAAATGGCCCTGGCTCCGCCCTACCTTACACCCCTTACCCCGTCTCCCCTCCTAACCCGACAGCCACTTCCGCAGGACCAGGCCCGTCCATTCCCCCAGGTCAATTTCCTCCCTATCCCAGCCCCGGCTCACCTTTCACCTCAGCGGCGAGCTACTCAGCCCGTCCCGCTTTCGGGCCTCCGGCCAATACCTGCCCATACCCCACCCAGCCCACGTTCCCTGGCGTACCCGGCTCAGGGTCTGCGTTCGGGCAGTACAGCGCCCCCTACCCTTCTGCGTACCCTTACGGCGGGATTGAGGGGTATAGCTACCCCACGGGCCCTGCTCTGCCCAACTCTCAGTCCCCCACAGGCAGGCCATTGTACAGGCCCGGGTTTGGAGTGCCACAGCCCTACTCCTGAACCTCCCTCTGTTCTCACCTCGTCACTCCTCTCCCACCACACATTCTCCAGTCTCTCCCTCATTTTGCTCTCTTTCTCTCTCTCTTTTTCTCTCTCTCTTTCTCTCTTTCTCTTTCTCTCTCTCTCTTTCTCTCTCTTTCTCTTTCTCTCTCTTTCTCTCTCTCTCTTTCTCTTCTCTTTCTCTCTTCTTTCTCTCTCTCTTCTCTCTCTTTCTATCTCTATCTCTTTCTCTCTCTCTCCTTTTCTCTCTCTTTCTCTCTCCTTTTCTCTCTTTCTCTCTCTTTCTCTCTCTCTCCTTTTCTCTTTCTTTCTCTCTTTCTCTCTCTTTCTTTCTCTCTCTTCTCCTCCCCTCCTGTCTTTCTCTCTCTTCTCCTCCCCTCCTGTCATTCTCAAGTGCATAACTGTCTCAGGACCTCCCCTTGTGTTCCAATGTGTTGTTAGAAACACTCTCCCATTGGCTGTCGGGCCCCTTCACTCTCCCCTCTCTCTCCTCCTATTGGCTGTCGGCCCTTTCACTCTTCTCCCTCCCTTTGTGGAATACTGAGCCAATCAACGATACCTTGGCCACGTACGTTTCAGATAGAAATGGAGCTGACGTGACTCCTTATTCTACATGTCAGAGAGTCATGTTCTACATAAAATATATCTACACATGTATTCCTTATCGCTGGTTTCACCCCGTAGCACAAGTCCCTTGTGGCACTGTACGGTATACGCATTGGAGTACATTTGACTTGTTCTAACACCCATATCATTCTACACCGATGTCAGATGACATGTGTTGATCATATTCGTTCGTACATGATGATGTTAACTTAATACCCACCCGAGCCAAAACGTTTTACAGGTGCAGTTCTGTTCAGGGATTCTGTTGTCCTGTAAACTGTCTTTGTCGCTCTTCGTTCTGGTTAGGAAGTACATAAGACAATACTAAAGAAGGAAAATCCCATGAAATCATAGCAACTCTAGGACCTGTCCATGCAATCGTATTCATTATGATCTAAAAGGCTAAACTGATCCTATATCAGTACTCCTACTCTGAGCGGCTTTATGAATGCGGGCCCTGATCAGTGGTCATTTTGGAGACTTCAATAACCCTATCTTCTTTCTTATTCACCTGGCTCTGCATGTATGATGTTTGTTTCTATGCCAAATCTGGACATCTTTACAGGTGTAGGATCTTAGTTTGATCAGTTTCTCACAGCAGGAAAATAATCCTGCAGCAAAATGACGTGTGGATTATAATGGAGGTTTTTGTAGGGTTCGATAAATTGTCAAGGCAAATGAAGTCTGAAATGAATAACTTAAGACAATTTTCCACCTTGAATACACTATAAGTTGAATTTTCTGCTGTGCAGGAAATTTCCTGCAACAACAGTGTGATCAAGTTAAGATCCTACATCTGCATGTCTTACAAGTTTAGCTTCCAAGTCTTTTTTTTCTTTTCTTGACAGGATGTTTTGGTTGGTTGGTTTAGGTGTTTTGATGCCTATTGACAATGACGTCATTGTTTACAGAATCATATCTGTATTCTCTGTCGAGAATCATGCCTGTTTCTCTTCTCTCTGATCTCTCCGTTTTCTCACTTCACACTCTGTTTTTTTGTCTCTTCCCCCACGAGGCTCCCTTGGCGTTAAACTCGCCTCTCGTCTTTCTCACCTCACTCTCTATTTCACCCTCTCTCCATAATCTGCCAGTCGACATGAACTGATGCTTGACAATGAATACAATGAGGAAATAGTTTATTTCTGTAAGTTCACTTTCAATGAGAATAATATAATGTGATTTGTATAAATTATTAAAGAGCTGTGATCAATAACAGGTGACACGACATTAAAACAAGGGATTGATAGATTGCTCCCCAAATGGAACCCTATTCCCTTAGGGCTCTGGTCAAAAGTAGTGCACTACATAGGGAAGTGGGTGCCATTTGGGACTCGTCTGCCTGCTTTGGCTCAGAAAGCACAAGAGGAGAGAGCTGTTACTGAGGGGGGTTCTACAGAGATTCATACCGCCTTCACGACGACTCATACAGCATTCATAGACTCGTCTTAAAGTCGTGAGCTCCACAACCTTAATCGGTGGTCTTCAACAGAGCATTACTACATTGGTTGTCATCATTCCCCTATGAAGGTGTTATGAAGCTTCTGTTTAGTTATGTAGGGCTTCTTCATCAGGTTAAATGGTTGGACTGACTGGTGACGTCTACGACCAGGGGGCAGTGTCTTAATGGGATTGTCACACTACAACTGTCCCAAATAGCACCCTACCCCTTACTAAAATGCACTACTTTTGACCAGAGCCCCTGTGGGCAGAGAATGGTGTTCCGTTTGGGAGACAAGCCTAACACTCCGTATTTAAGGAAGAAAAGATGAGTCAGAAATGGGGTTTTAGAAGCCCAACAGAGATACGCAGCATAAATAAGGGGGACATAAAAATACAAGCTTGGAGCTTGTTTTAAGTTTCTTATTTTTTTTGTGTGAATATTAATTAAATACTAAACTTGATCTAAGAGGGCTGTGTTCTGACTCGTAATTTGAATTATTAAAAAAAATGTTTTATCTACTTTTCTCTGGTGTTGGGAGAAAATACAAATTCCACGATAACTGCCTGACGTGGGGTGAAAGTTAGTTTTGCCTGTTACTCCCAATTGCTTCAAGATTAATTCAATCGGTTAGAACTTGATAAGAGTTTAATTGATTTGTTCTGAAAGGGCGTGGGCCTTGCTTGTTTTGTCTCGAACAGAGTTTACTATCAGGCCTTCGTTCCCCCTCGCTGATTGTGATGATCTTTTTCTGATGTGGGCCGAGAAGACCTAACCAGGGAGAAGAAAGAAAGAGAGAGAGCGACGGACCTCTGCGGGGAAAGGAGGCCACTGAAATACTAGGTGACTTCAGTGGAGGAAAAACTTCCACCTAACCTATCAAATATTCCTACTCAGTGATTATTGTCATCAATCAATTGTTGTGGAACGATTTCTGTAGCTGTAGTCTATAATATACAGTACAGTGGGTGTATGTAGGCTCAATTGTACATTTACTGATAGACAAATAGCATACAAATTCATACTGTTACAGAACGATTTTAAAAAATGTGAGAAATTTAGATTTTTTTTTTTTTGTTTAACAACTAGGAGGAGGAGGGGAAAGCGGGATGGTCCTAGGTTTTGAATATTCAGTCAAAGTACGGAGAGAAGTGTCTCATAGAGAAAGGAAGAGGAGGGCAATTTTTTTTACGGGGCTTTCTACACATCTACGGCTCGGTAAACCAGAGACTGAAGATGAGAGAAAACGAGAGCAAAAGAGGGAGGGAATGGACGGGTGTGAACGAACAGAAAACATGAGTAATGGTTGAATTAAGAAAAGAAAACATTAAGTACAGTGCCTTCAGAAAGCGTTCACACCCACACGACTTTTTCGACATTTTGTTGTGTTACAGCCTGAATTTAAATGGATTAAATGTTGACTTTTAGTCACTGGCCTACAAACAATACCTCATAATGTCAAAAAAAAAAAAAATATATATATATAATATTTTAACAAATTAGTAAAAAATGAAAAGCTGAAATGTCTTGAATCAATAAGTATTGAACCCCTTTGTTATGACAAGCCTAAATAAAATCAGGAGTAAAAATGTGCTGAACACGTTGCATTCACTCATTGGTGTGCAATAATAGTGTTTGACATGATATTTGAAGGACTACTTCATCTCTGTGCCCCAGACATTCAATTATCTGTAAGGTCCCTCATTCGAGCAGTAACTTTCAAACACAGATTCAACCACAAAGACCAGGGAGGTTTTCCAATGCCTCGCAAAGATGGGCACCTATAGATAGATGGGTAACATTTTTTTTTTTTTTAATTTTTTTGAACGTGGTGAAGTTATTAAGTACACTTTGGATGGTGTATCAATGCACCCAGTCTCTTCAAAGATACAGGCTTCCTTCCTAACTCAGTTGCTGTTGACATGAAGGAAACCACTCAGGGATTTTCACCATGAGGCCAATAGTGACTTTAAAACAGTTACAGAGTTTAAGGGCTGTGAAAGGAGAAAACTGAAGATGGATAAACATTGTAGTTGCTCCACAATACTAACTTAATATTTCAAAACATGCATCATGTTTGCAACAAGGCACTAAAGTAATACTGAAATAAAAATGGAATAGCAATTAACTTTTTGTTCTGAACACAAAGTGTTATGTTTGGGGAAAATCCAATACAACACATTACTGAGTACGACTCTTCATATTTTCAAACATAGTTGTGGCTGCATCATGTTATGGGTATGCTTGTATTTGACTGGGGAGTTTTTCAGGATAAAAAAAGGAACAGAATGGAGCTAAGCACAGGCGAAATCCTAGAGGAAAACCTGGTTTGGTCTGCTTTCCACCAGACACTGGGAGATTAATTCACCTTTCAGCAGAACAATAACCTTAAACACAAGGTCAAATCTACACTGGAGTTGCTTATCAAGAAGACAGTGAATGTTCTTGAGTGACCGAGTTACAGCTTTGATTTCAAATCTACTTGAAAATCTATGGCAAGACCTGAAAATGGTTGTCTAGCAATGATCAACAACCAATTTGACAGCATGAAGAATTTTGAAAGACTCTCAGCTCTAATTGCTGCCAAAGGTGCTTTTAACAAAGTATTGATTCAGGGGTGTGGATACTTATGTAAATGAGATATTTCTGTATTTCATTTTTAATAAATTAGAAACAATTTCTAAAAACTCGTTTTCACTTGGTCCTTATCGGGTATTGTGTGTAGATGGCTGAAATAAAAAAGAAATGGTCCATTTTGAATTTCTGCTGAAACACAACAAAATGTAGAACAAGTCAAGGGGTATACATATTTCCTGAAAGCACTGTAGGATAACAAAGAACATAATAATAATATGATTATTAAATCGGATATAAAATAATATATGGTCATTTAGCAGACACTTTAATCCACAGCTAATGTATTACGCTACAGTTAAAGGGAAGGTTGTACACAACACTATCCACAAACTAACAACGGATTTATAATATCCCCTTTAAATTCTCTAAATTCCCCAACAATATAAATGATAATTAATACATAGTGAACAGGTAACTGCCAAAGTAAAAGAAACACTTGAGTAAATGAGGGATACAAAGTATATTGAACGCAGGTGCTTCCACACAATACACTTCCTGAGTATATTAAGCAGTTAGCACCCCATCATGCTTAGCATCATTTATTAAAATGCCCAGTTGCCCAAATATATTGGCTACCATGGCTAGAGGAATAGATCTCAGTGACTTTGAAAGAGGGGTCTCAAAGATGCTTAGTGTAGGGTGTTTAAAGCGTGTGTGAAATCTCAACCCAATTGAACACTTATGGGAGATTCTTGAGCGACGCCTGAGACAGCGTTTTCCACCACCATCAACAAAACACCGAATGATGGAATTTCTCGTGGAAGGATGGTGTCACGTCCCTCCAGTTCCAGACAGAATCTATGCCAGGGAGCGTTGAAGCTGTTCTGACGGCTCGTGGAGGCCCAGCTCCCTATTGACCCTTTGTGTTGGTGTTTCCTTCATTTGGGCAGTTACCTGTAGATGTGGCCTATGCAGGAATCCAACTCATAATAGGGATCTTGCTGCAAACAACTGGTGTACCTGGCATTGGTGTGTACATTGACCTATTGGAGAACACACACACACACACACACACACACACACACACACACACACACACACACACACACACACACACACACACACACACACACACACACACACACACACACACACACACACACACACACACACACACACACACACACACACACACACACACACACACACACACACACACACACACACACACACACACACACACACACACACACACACACACACACACACACACACACACACACACACACACACACACACACACACACACACACACACACACACTTCACTGTTGGAAGGCGTATGAAAATCAGGCTCATGACTGACTCAACAAAAATGTCTAAAGGTGAACAATTCTCATCTTTCTTTCTGCCTCTTGCACTTTATCCTCCACTCTTCTCCTTTTCACTTCTTTCTTTTCTTCTTCTCTCTTTCTTTTTTTTGTGCCTGTCTTTGAAGTGAGGAAGTTTGCAGAAAACCTCTCAGAAGAAAAGCAGCAAACGCCAAAGATGAAGAGAAGGCTTTATGGATAGAGAAACAGAGGGTGGGGAGAAAGGAGAGCGAGGAGTTTAGACTTCTGCACCGTTTCCTCTCTCTTCAGTCTGTCTGTCGTTTTGTTTGAAGCGCATTGTCTCTCTTCTCTTTTCTCCCCTGTTTTTCTCAAGCTGGTCATCTCCAGAATGAATAGAAGGCTTGTACTTACAGTCCTGGCCCTGAATGTTGGTAAGTCATTATTGAAATACAGTCTTGTGGTTTCCGTGAGTCCATTATGATACACAATTTTCTCGTGTTCTGATACACTACACTGACATTGACGGTTGAACTCGAAGCAGCAGAATTGTAGTCATTTGGCTGCGTCCCTATTCCCTATCAGAGATGGGCAGTATTTCTGTTACATGTATTTGATATATGTATTTCAATTACTTCAGAGTATTTTAAAACGTGTATTACACTGGGCTAAACTCCAATGTATTTTGTAACAAGATACTTTCGAGAGCTGTCATTTTTATTTTCAAAATACTTTTCTACACAATTTTTTTTATAGCGGTTCACAATTTTGCATCCCCCTTTCTCCCTGCATTGGTATCAGCATTTTGATGGCACTATGGTGTGCTAAAAGCATCTGCTAAATCAATTAAAATATCAATGTAAATGTGAAATTGTACAATTGCAAAGGATGCTGAGTATTATTCTAATGAAGTCCAGCCCGAAACAAGGCCAATAACAATATCCAGTGTGCTTTTGCAGATCATTTTGGTATGTTAATTTTTCACATATTTATTTACATTTTGGTAATTTAGCAGACACTCTTATAGAGCGTGACTTAGACTCAGTGCATTCGACTAAAGTAGAACAACAACAACATAGCAAAGAAAATAAATGTGTATTTGTCACACGCTTTGTGAACAAAAGGCTGAAGGCGAACAGTGAAATGCTGACTTACGGGTCCTTTTCCGACAATACAGAGTTAAAGATAATAGAACAAATATAAAGAGACACGAGGAATAAATACTCAGGGAAAAACAACTAACAGTAATGAGTCAAAATAACATGGCTATATACAGGGGACAACAGTTCCCGAGTCGATGTGCAGGGGTACGAGGCAGTTGAGACACAGTGCATTTGGAAAGTATACAGACCTTTTGACTTTCTCCAAATGTTGTTACGTTATATCCTTATTCTAAAAAGGATTAAATATATTTTTCCCCCCTCATCAATCTACACACAAATATCACATTTACATAAGTATTCAGACCGTTTTACTCAGTACTTTGTTGAAGCACCTTTGGCAGTGATTACAGCCTTGAGTCTTCTTGGGTATGATGCTACAAGCTTGGAGTACCTGTATTTGGGGAGTTTCTCCCATTCTTCTCTGCAGAACCTCTCAAGCTCTTTCAGGTTGGATGGGGAGCGTCGCTGCATAGCTATTTTCAGGTCTCTCGGGTTCAGGTCCGGGCTCTGGCTAGGCCACTCAAGGACATTCAGAGACTTGTCCCGAAGCCACTTCTACATTGTCTTGGCCGTGTGCTTAGGGTCGTTGTCCTGTTGTAAAGGTGAACCTTCGCCCCAGTCTGAGGTACTGAGCGCTCTGGAGCAGGTTATCACCAAGGATCTATCTGTTCTTTGCCCTGTTCATCTTTCCCTAGATCTTGACTAGTCTCCCAGTCCCTACATTTGCAAACATTTCTAAAAACCTGTTTTCATTTTTTGTCATTATGGAGAATTGTGTGATAGATTGAGGAGGATTTTGTATTTATTTCATCCATTCTAGATTAAGGCTGTAACGTAACAATGTGGGAAAAGTCAAAAGTGTCTGAATACTTTCTGGAATGTACTGTAGCTATGCACATGTAGGTCGAGTGACTAGGCAACAGGATCACAGTCACGGCACGCAAAACATTCCTGTAACTGTTGCTGAGAATGTTGACCGTTGTTCGGGGCCGGGTACCTGCAAGTGCATTTCTGTATTTTAAAATTTAAAAGTACATGTTTTTTAATACAATACATTTCCAAATACAAGTATTTGGTCGTTTATTTTGATACATTGATCTTTATGGTATTTTGTCATTGTATTTTGTCATTTATGCCCATCCCACTTCCCTATGGGCCCTGCTTAAAGGTAAGTACACTATAGGATGCTGTTTGTTGTAGTAGTAGTATTATTATTATTATTATTAGTAGTAGTAGTAGTAGTAGTAGTAGTAGCAGTAGTAGAAGTGGTAGTAGTAGAAGTATTATTATTATTAGTAGTAGTAGTAGGAGAAGAAGTAGAAGTAGTAGTAGTAGAAGTAGAAATAGTAGTAGTAGTAGTAGTAGTATTATTATTAGTAGTAGTAGTAGTAGTAGTAGTAGGAGAAGAAGTAGAAGTAGTAGTAGTAGAAGTAGTAGTAGTAGTAGTAGTAAATATCATCCATTGGTCTGATAATTACCCTTATGACCTCATCTCTCAGTAGAGGGTGAGCATTTCCGTTTCCTTAATTTGTTGTATTAATTGATAGATTAGAGAGGGTTAGGCTAATCCAGGCCAGTTTTATTCCCCGCTGCAGGTGGACAAACATTCCCCGTTGGACTTCTGCCTCTGTGATTAGTAACTACCGCATGACATGTAATATTGATTTTTAAAAATCGAATCAAAATATTTTTTGTAGATATAGATTCCAAGATACCAATTTCCTTTCTTTGCTGTTGTTTCCGTGGTACGAATAATCTCTCTCTCTCTCCCTCTCCCTCTCCCCCCCCCCTCTCTCTCTAGTAACCAATGAAATCAAGGTATCCACCTCCCAACCTCTCACACCATCAAACTCCACTCCTGCTACCTTCATTCCCCCTGCTCCCACCACTTCCTGTGTGTGTAAAGTCTCCACTTCCTGTTCCTCTCCGACCCAGCCCGAGTCTCCGCCACCTGCGCTGGGTGTTATCAAGGTCAAATGGGAAGAAGAGTCCTGTAAGGGGGACGTACACCTGTCTCTCCTCTCGTCCCATTCCTTGCCAGTCTGCTTTAACAGTCTTACCCATCGTAGCCTTCATCGCGCAGGGCTGTGTAAGAGGAAGGGCTGCGAGGGCTCCCCAAAGTGGACTAAGATCAATCCTAAAGCTTTGGGTTACCAGATCAGTACGAATGGAAGTGTTGCCAACAACCCCTGTACAACACTGGGGATCCAATGCGAAGGTGAGTCCTGTATGTTTGTGTGTCCTTTCTGCGTATATTTCTCTAAGTGTCTTGACAATGGGTTGAAATACCACACATGTGTACAAGTACATGAATATCTTTGTAAGTACACTTTTTTACATATTTTTGCCAATGTTTTATAAGGTGCTGTAAAACAATAGCCTGGTCCCATATCTATTTAGGTTGTCTTGCCAAATGACCATAGGAGTTGGTAAGACTGTACGAACAGATCTGGGGCCAGCCTAGTAAAGTCACGGTTAAATATGAATCTCATCTCCTCTCCACTCCAGTCGTCTCAGATCAGTTAGTGGGCTATAAGGTGGTGACTGGTCTGCTGTGTGTTCTGGTGCTGGTGGTGCTGATGGTGCGTTTCGGGCAGCCCTCCCTCAAGGCCCTCCGTAGGAGACGTGAGTACCAGACACCTGGGCCTGCATCCACAAAGCTTGGCGGCGTAGGAGCGCTTATCTAGGATCCGTTCATGTACTCGTCGTATTCATTACGATCCAAAAGGCCAATGCTGATCCTAGATCAACACTTCTACTCTGAGATGCTGTGCGTTAACGGGCCCAGATCTAAACACTGAACACATGAGCGTACATTTAGGATGACAACAAAGCACTTCAATTACTGCAATAAAGTTCTTAAAGAAAAAAGTCCACAGTACTTGGACCGATCCAATAGCAGTTGATCAAATCATGTGTCATAAGGTCATGGCAGAAAAGAAAAGGATGTTGATACCAGGATCGGTGTGGCATTTATTTGATTCGTATTTTGTCAGTTATGGATCAAGTGTTTCTTTTGTCATTGAGGCATGTTATCTTGGTGTGTGTTGGTAATGTGGTGTGTGTTGGTCGGGTACTTGGTGTGTGTTGGTCATGTGTGTTGACAATATAACATTATAACATGACCTGTAATCAACATGTTTTATGTCTGTGATTCAGTGTCAGACAAGAGGCAGAGTCGGTGGATCGGACCTACGCAGAGCCAAAGTGGTGAGTCAATGACTGCTAGACACACGCACACCCACCGGGCCAAGTTGCAGGCCTAAGTAGGAGAGACGTGGAATCGTTGAATAATGTGTTGAGTTGATGAGTTCACGTTACACGCACACACAGACTTCGGTTGTTCTCTCTCAAATAATGCAATATCTTGGCAAGCGATGTAATCCATAACCACCTCTTCCCCCTCCTACTGTCTGTCTCTGTCTGTCTGTCTGTCTGTCTGACAGTCTCCTACCATAGAGGGAAGGCTGGACTCCAACTTAACGACAACACAGACAAGAGACACTCCTACCCTGGTGAGGCGCACGCACGCACGCACACGCGCACACACACACACACACACACACACACACACACACACACACACACACACACACACACACACACACACACACACACACACACACACACACACACACACACACACACACACACACACACACACACACACACACACACACACACACTTCCTCACTCCACTCTTCTATTTACACAGGCGGAAGCCTAACCTGAGAATTGTGTGACTTACACAAACTTTGAATGACGCATGCAAAGGTATCTCAATTTTAGTATTAGACCCTAAAGCGTTACGTTCCCTCTCGTTCTCCCAGGATTGGAGAGGCTGACGGTGAACACCAGCCGAGAGCCTTCGTCTAACAGAAACAGTGATTACGACTCTTATAACTTGTGATCATCATCATCATCAGTCATATCCTTCATCCACAATGACAATACACTGTACATGTATTTTTTATATTTTATTATATTTTTAATATTTTTATGCTAATTGTAATATTTTTTTAAGCACATAATATCATTTTTGGGGGGTGTTTCTGTACGTAATTCAGTCATTCACTTCTTTTATTGAATAAACATAACGTTTGTTGTTGAATAAAATGTTTGGACCTCGTACTTAGAAGTGAACTGGATGCTCAAGAAGGCAATGAAAAGCAGAATGAAAGCAAGAGGGAGAGAAAAGCATGTTGTGAGAAAGAAAGGGGGATACAGAAAGATGTGGAGGTGACGAGTGAGGGGTCTCGCGCGCGCACCAACTTCTGATTTCTGCAACGGTGTGGCTTCCTGTGCCGTTGACACCAACATCCTGTTGCTGTTATTTCTGTCACACTGCTGTTCCCTCGTTCTAAATTGATGTTCACCTTTTACACCTCTGTCGCTCTGCTCCTCCTCAAATAACCTCCATCGCCCGTTTGTGTTCTTGTTCCTCCGTCCGTCATCCCTTTCTTCATTAAGCCCCCTCTTCCTCTCCATCGTCCTGCCTATTCAGTTGGCTGTCGTGTCTCCATTTTTCTCATTTATTCTCTTAAAATACGACTATTGTTGTGAGGGGAGCTTGTTCTTCCGCATCGTTTCACGCCTCCTTTGAGTTGAGTGAAAGGATGTTTTCTGTCTGGAATTGAAGTGGAGAAGATTGTGCTGACGGCATCTTATTGTAGAAAAACATTGTTTGGCGAACCGAGCCTCAGTCAATCTTCCGCGTGTGTGTGCGTGTGGGTCAAAAGGTCAAATACAGGGTGCTTATGCATGTCCTTTTTCACACGTGTACAAGAGTGCAAACCTATAGAGGTTGTGGTGAAATGGAAATCTTTTTTTTCATATCCCATTCCCCCTGAGACTCCCTTGGAGAGTGGGGTCACGGTGTGTGTGCATGCATGCATGAGTCTCTCTCTCACACACACACACACACACACACACACACACACACACACACACACACACACACACACACACACACCATTTGGCATGGAAGACAACTATACGTGTGTGTGTGTGTGTGTGTGTGTGTGTGTGTGTGTGTGTGTGTGTGTGTGTGTGTGTGTGTGTGTACATGCAGGGCAGTGTGTGACATAATATGTGTGTCTGTGAGCGAGAGTGTGTGGGTGTAGTTCTGTGTCTTCCTCTCTGTCAGGTCACGCTAGACTAGACGATTAAATCTGTCCCATCAGAGGAACAATGACAGATGACAACAGATTACACACAGAGATTATCTCAGAAAGAGGGAGAGATGTGGAGTGAGAGGGTGATGAAAGATGGGAGAGAGAAGAGAGAGAGTGGAGATGAGAGAGGAGAGAGGAGATGAGAGGAGAGAGAGAGGAGATGAGGGAGGAGAGAGAGAGGGGAGAGAGAGAGGAGATGAGAGATGAGAGAGGAGAGAGAGAGGGGAGAGAGAGAGGAGAGAGAGGAGAGAGAGAGAGGAGATGAGAGGAGAAAGAGAGCGGGGAGAGAGAGAGAGAGAGAGAGGAGATGAGAGGAGAAAGAGAGGAGAGAGAGAGGAGAGAGAGGGAGAGAGGAGAAAGAGAGGAGAGAGAGAGGAGAGAGAGGGGAGAGAGGAGATAGAGAGAGGAGAGAGAGAGAGAGAGAGGAGAGAGAGAGGAGATGAGAGGGGAGAGAGAGAGGAGAGAGAGAGGAGATGAGAGGAGAAAGAGAGGAGAGAGAGAGAGAGAGAGGGGAGAGAGGAGATAGAGAGAGAGGAGAGAGGAGATGAGAGGGGAGAGAGAGGAGATGAGAGGGGCGATGAGAGAGAGGAGAGAGAGAGGAGATGAGAGAGGAGATGAGAGAGGGGAGAGAGGAGAGAGAGAGGAGATGAGAGGAGATGAGAGGAGAAAGAGAGGAGAGAGAGGGAGAGAGAGGGGAGAGAGAGAGGAGATGAGAAAGGAGATGAGAGGGGATAGGAGAGAGAGAGAGAGGAGAGAGAGAGGAGAGGAGAGAGAGAGGAGAGAGAGAGAGATGAGAGGAGAAAGAGAGCGGGGAGAGAGAGGAGAGAGAGAGGAGAGGGAGATGAGAGGAGAAAGAGAGGGGAGAGAGAGAGGAGATGAGAGAGGAGAGAGAGGGAGAGAGGAGATAGAGAGAGGAGAGAGAGGAGAGAGAGAGGAGATGAGAGGGAGAGAGAGAGAGAGAGAGAGGAGATGAGAGGAGAAAGAGAGGAGAGAGAGAGAGGAGATGAGAGAGGAGAGAGAGGGGAGAGAGGAGATGAGAGGGGAGAGAGAGGAGATGAGAGAGGAGATGAGAGGGGATGAGAGAGAGGAGAGAGCGAGGAGATGAGAGAGGAGAGAGCGAGGAGATGAGAGAGGAGATGAGAGAGGAGAGAGGGGAGAGAGGAGATGAGAGAGAGAGAGAGAGGAGAGAGGGAGAGAGAGAGGAGATGAGAGATGAGAGGAGAAAGAGAGGAGAGAGAGAGGAGAGAGAGAGGAGATGAGAGAGGGATAGGAGAGAGAGAGAGAGGAGATGAGAGAGGAGAGAGGGGAGAGAGGAGATAGAGAGAGGAGAGAGAGGAGAGAGAGAGGGGAGAGAGAGAGGAGATGAGAGGAGAAAGAGAGGAGAGAGAGAGGAGATGAGAGAGGGGATAGGAGAGAGAGAGAGAGAGGAGATGAGAGAGGAGAGAGAGAGGAGATGAGAGGGGAGAGAAAGGTTTTACGCTAATCCGTCCGTGTCGGGGACGTGGGTCACGTCTCAAAGGTCACCCTATTTCCTATATAGTGCTCTACTTAGTGCACTGTGTAGGGAATAGGGTGCAATTTGGGGCGCAGGCATCATCCCTAAGCCCCTTCTGTTGGCCTGTTACAGGTGTATCACTGCACAGAAATGCGGGGAGAGAGGGATCAAAACTATCCAGAATTAAATTAATATTGCAACTCTCTCCGAGTCCTCTCAATCTCTCCACATTTCTCTATCTTGTTCTCCTCCTCTCTCTCCCCCTTTCGTTTTGATCCATCCTCCTCTCATCTCAACATATTTCGAGCCAAATATTCAACACCCACCTACAGTTTTGTTTGTGTGTACACTACCTGTGTTCTGTAATGGCTGCCGTCAGATGATGATGTCGCAGTTGTGATATATCACGGTGGGACACCATCAGACACCATTTGAACTGTTATGGGGGAATCAGAGGAGTAACATGAAAACATGGAGCAGTGGATGTTTATACGGTGGTGGGAAATGATGGTAATACCACAGTTAGAGAGAGAGAGTGGCAGGGGAGAGAGAGTGGCAGGGGAGAGAGAGAGAGAGAATGTTGGGGGAGAGAATGGTGGGGGAGAGAGTGGCAGGGGAGAGAGAGAGAGAGAGTGGCAGGGGAGAGAGAGAGAGAGAATGTTGGGGAGAGAATGGTGGGGGAGAGAATGGTGGGGAGAGAGTGGCAGGGGAGCGAGAGAATGGGTGGGGAGAGAGAGCGAGAGAATGGGTGGGGAGAGAATGATGGGGGAGAGAGAGAGAGAGAATGGTGGGGGAGAGAGAGAGAGAGAGAATGGTGGGGGAAAGAGAGCGAGAGAATGGGTGGGGAGAGAATGGTGGGGGAGAGAGAGAGAGAATGGTGGGGGAGAGAATGGTGGGGGAGAGAGAGAGAGAGAATGGTGGGGGAGAGAATGGTGGGGGAGAGAGAGAGAGTGGCAGGGGAGAGAGAGAGAGAATGGTGGGGGAGAGAATGGCAGGGGAGAGAGAGAGAGTGGCAGGGGAAAGAGAGCGAGAGAATGGTGGGGAAGAGAGAGAGAGAGAATGGTGGGGGAGAGAGAGCGAGAGAATGGGTGGGGAGAGAATGGTGGGGAGAGAGAGCGAGAGAATGGGTGGGGAGAGAATGGCGGGGGAAAGAGTGGCAGGGGAGAGAGAGAGAGTGGCAGGGGAAAGAGAGCGAGAGAATGGTGGGGAAGATAGAGAGAGAGAATGGTGGGGGAAAGAGAGCGAGAGAATGGTGGGGAAGAGAGAGAGAGAGAATGGTGGGGGAAAGAGAGCGAGAGAATGGGTGGGGAAGAGAGAGAGAGAGAGTGGCAGGGGGAAAGAGAGCGAGAGAATGGTGGGGAAGAGAGAGAGAGAGAATGGTGGGGGAAAGAGAGCGAGAGAATGGGTGGGGAGAGAATGGTGGGGGAGAGAGAGCAAGAGAATGGGTGGGGAGAGAATGGCGGGGGAAAGAGTGGCAGGGGGAGAGAGAGAGAGTGGTGGGGAGATAGGGATTGGGGGAAAGCAAGGAGGAGAGGAGAAGAGGTGGGGGAAAGGTTTCGCAAGTTCACTTACAGATCTGTCATTTAATCAAACCGTGATTATGAAAGGATAGACGGAGAGATGGAGGGAGAGAGAGCTCAACAGAGATGGAGAGAGTTCATATCGGATAGTGAGAGGAAAATACAGAGGGTTAACATGGGATAGGTTGGATGTGTTGATGACAGAAGGATAGAGGGAGAGAAAGAGGCATATTTGTGTTCTGTAGCAAACCACATCACAGGGTCTGCATCCGAAATAGCACCCTATTTCGGATGCAGAGAGAGAGAGAGAGAGAGAGAGAGAGAAAAAACATAAAAATGTATGAATCAATCTGGCCACTAGCTGAAAAAAAAAGCAAAGTTGAAAGAGATGTATTTACTTTAAGAGACTGACTGGGTAGAGGAGAGTGGTTTGAACCTCTGATGCGCCGCATTTAGAACTAAGCCTCAAAATGATTCTACTATTAAACATGAGCGGCTTAATGCAGCAGATACATAGACACTGACTCTGAACAGAGTTGAAATCACTCCAGAGAGGAGCAGAGAGAGCGGGGGATGGATGGAGAGATAAAGAGTGGGGGAAGGATGGAGAGATAAAGAGTGGGGGAAGGATGGAGAGATAAAGAGTGGGGAAGGATGGAGAGATAAAGAGTGGGGGATGGATGGAGAGATAAAGAGTGGGGGAAGGATGGAGAGATAAAGAGTGGGGGAAGGATGGAGAGAAAGAGTGGGGGAAGGATGGAGAGATAAAAGTGGGGGAAGGATGGAGAGATAAAGAGTGGGGGAAGGATGGAGAGATAAAGAGTGGGGGATGGATGGAGAGATAAAGAGTGGGGGATGGATGGAGAGATAAAGAGTGGGGGATGGATGGAGAGAAAAGAGTGGGGGAAGGATGGAGAGATAAAGAGTGGGGGAAGGATGGAGAGAAAGAGTGGGGGAAATGGAGAGATAAAGGGGGGGAAGGATGGAGAGATAAAGAGTGGGGGAAGGATGGAGAGATAAAGAGTGGGGGAAGGATGGAGAGAAAGAGTGGGGAAGGATGGAGAGATAAAGAGTGGGGGAAGGGTGGAGAGATAAAGAGTGGGGAAGGATGGAGAGATAAAGAGTGGGGGAAGGATGGAGAGATAAAGAGTGGGGGATGGATGGAGAGATAAAGAGTAGGGGAAGGATGGAGAGATAAAGAGTGGGGGAAGGATGGAGAGAAAGAGTGGGGGAAGGATGGAGAGATAAAGAGGGGGAAGGATGGAGAGATAAAAGTGGGGAAGGGGTGCTTAGCTAAAAACTTTAGGGCGAATGAATCTGGCAGCGAAAGGGGGGAGGACATAAGAAAGAGGGGAGAAGAAGAAAGAGGAGAAGGGAGGGGGAGGGATGCGGTAGAGGGAGAGAGGGATTATTCACTGTTTCAAATGAATAATTGCGTATTGTGTGAATCTGGCACACAGACAGAGAGAGAGAGGCAGCGAGGGAGGAAAATCACATTGAAAAAGACCTAAAGATCAAAGAGATCCACAAAAAAATAGAGGGAAAGAATTCTCAACTGCCAAGAAAAGGGGAAGAACAAGAACTGATTTTTTAAAAAGTGTTTTCATGATCTCTAAAATCTCTCTGCATTGGACTTGGAATACGCTTCTCTGCAGTGACAACCACCAGATACCAACCAACTAAAGAAGACTTTGCTTTAACATAAACTTTGGAACAGCAAAGAGGAGCTGGAGCCCTGAACATACGATAACAGAACACGAAAGAGAAACGAACGAACATGGCATTGGAATAAAGAGAAACTCAGAGTGAGCACAGGTGCAGAAGAGAAGAGAGAGAGAGAGAGAGAGAGAGAGAGAGAGAATCGAGTGAAGAGAAAAAAAGAAGAGAGAAGGAAAGCATCAGAGGGTATATTATTTCTGGGTCATCACCCCCCGATGAGAGGACAAGGTGAGTTATGTTGTTAAGCACAGTCAGGTGGGTTATGTTGTTAAGCACAGCCAGGTGAGTTATGTTGTTAAGCACAGTCAGGTGGGTTATGTTGTTAAGCACAGCCAGGTGAGTCATATTGTTAAGCACAGCCAGGTGAGTTATGTTGTTAAGCACAGCCAGGTAAGTTATGTTGTAAAGCACAGCCAGGTAAGTTATGTTGTTAAGCACAGCCTGGTGAGTTATATTGTTAAGCACAGCCTGGTGGGTTATGTTGTTAAGCACAGCCAGGTGAGTCATGTTGTTAAGCACAGCCTGGTGGGTTATGTTGTTAAGCACAGCCTGGTGGGTTATGTTGTTAAGCACAGCCAGGTGAGTCATGATGTTAAGCACAGCCTGGTGGGTTATGTTGTTAAGCACAGCCTGGTGGGTTATGTTGTTAAGCACAGCCAGGTGAGTCATGTTGTTAAGCACAGCCAGGTGAGTTACGTTGTTAAGCACAGCCAGGTAAGTTATGTTGTTAAGCACAGCCTGGTGAGTTATGTTGCTAAGCACAGCCTGGTGGGTTATGTTGTTAAGCACAGCCTGGTGGGTTATGTTGTTAAGCACAGCCAGGTGAGTCATGTTGTTAAGCACAGCCAGGAGAGTCATGTTGTTAAGCACAGCCAGGTGAGTTATGTTGTTAAGCACAGCCTGGTGAGTCATGTTGTTAAGCACAGCCTGGTGAGTTATGTTGTTAAGCACAGCCAGGTGAGTCATGTTGTTAAGCACAGCCTGGTGAGTTATGTTGCCAGGCTGGGACAGTTTTGCAAATAACTACATAACAGAATGATGTAAAATATGATTTGTCACATTTTAGTTCTGATAGTTGTAACTATATGAGGGCGCAACACGTAGCAATACCTCTCAACACCTAGCAACACCTCTCAACACCTAGCAACACCTCTCAACACCTCTCAACACCTCGCAACACCTCTCAACACCTAGCAACACGTAGCAACACCTCTCAACACCTCGCAACACCTCTCAACACCTCTCAACACCTCGCAACACCTCTCAACACCTCTCAACACCTCTCAACACCTCGCAACACCTCGCAACACCTCTCAACACCTCTCAACACCTCGCAACACCTCGCAACACCTCTCAACACCTCTCAACACCTCGCAACACCTCGCAACACCTCGCAACACCTCAGAGCTGTAAGGATGTTACGACACTTTTGGGGTTGTGTGGTGTTTCTGGATCCTTCAGGTGTGCAGTGATGGGTGAGCTCAGCTGCCCCAGTGCATCGTGGGGGGGAGAGGGTGTGAAGGCTCTCGTGCTCTATTCGCTCCTAGTAGTCGGTGAGTGAAGTTATTTTTCTTTAAAAAATCTAATTGTATTGATATATATGTTTTTTATGTGTATATATACCAACAATTTATCTGCTACCCTTTTCACGTGTTTAAAATAGCTGATATTTGTGATTTACAGTAGAGGTGTAGGCCTAACAATTCATGTGAAATTGATGTGAAATATACCAAAGAGAAAGAGACACAAACCAGTCAATATTTCCCTCCTCTCCTGTCGATCTCTTTATCTCATCCACCAGTACACACATCCCATGCCAAGCCTCCCCTCCCTCTCTCCCTCCTGGCCAAAATCATTGTCCCCCCTCCCTGGCACGCTCTGCCCCTGTCGCAGGCTGATCTTGGCCCACTGTTCTCCAACTCCAGCCCCTTCGCCTTCACCCAGTCCCTGCTCATGGTGCCTCCGGCTGGGACAGCCTCCAAAGCGGGGGTTCGAGCTTCATTCGGGCCTTACTCTGTCAGCCAGGTAAATCAATTGGGATAGGGATCCTTGACAATCAGCAGAATGCTGTAGATCTCGACTTAAACGTTTGGAGAATTAGTTCCATAGATGTCATATTATTCCTGCGTGTCCTAAGAAGTTGCAAGATCATATGTAACGCAGAGCTCTTCCTCTAGCCCTCTCTCTAACAGTGTAACCCTCTCTCTAACAGTGTAACCCTCTCTCTAACAGTGTAACCCTCTCTCTCTCTCTCCTCAGCTGGTCTCTGGGCCCATCCTCCCCCTCTCCCCTCCTCTGACTGCGTCTCTCCTCTCTAAACACGTGGCGAGAGAGGGGGATGAAGGAGGAAAGGAGAGGTACAGGGTGCGTGTGTTGTTCCACGTACGAGGGGACACCAGCAGGGGGAGCTGTATCACCCTCCACGCCTTCAAAGAGACTGAGGAGCAGAAGGCTTCGTGTGTCACACAGGTGTGTTCGTGCCACACACTATATTCAGCCACCATCACCTGTGACCATTCAAAAGACTGAAGCCGGTCTAAACGTCTTCTTTGGGACTCTGAATGATGGATATGTCGTGTCGTGTGTTTGTTACACTGGCCAATACACTGAAATGTTCTGTTCTATATAAAGTACGACACTTCTTCTATATAAAGTATGATACTTGTTCTATATAAAGTATGACACTTCTTCTATATAAAGTATGATACTTGTTCGATATAAAGTACGAAACTTCTTCTATATAAAGTATGATACTTGTTCTATATAAAGTATGACACTTCTTCTATATAAAGTATGATAATTGTTCTATATGAAGTATGACACTTCTTCTATATAAAGTATGATACTTGTTCTATATAAAGTATGATACTTGTTCTATATAAAGTATGACACCAAATGCTCACCAATCACTCTCTTCATCCATTCCTCCTCTCCCCTTCCCAGCCTCCACTGGGTCTGTGTGTGGTGACCCTGGCCCTACCTAAGGACTGGTTTGAGGCGGGCCATACCAGCCAGCCCTACCTCAGCCCCAAACAGCGTGCCAGGCACACACACCGACACCGCACCCGTAATCGGGGACGACGGCACGAGGGTGTTGTCGTCGGTGGAGCCGGTGGCATCCCCTTCCCAGTGGCTCTCCGATACAGCCCCGCCCACGCCGGCGACCGCATCCAGCTGTATTACTCATTGTTCGGCACGGCGTCCAACCTCAAACTAGCGCCCCCTAGGTGTGTGCAAGACAAATTACCACAGTCTCAGAGAGAGTTGTTTTATATAGCAGCTGTGACTCTGAGGGAGGACAATAAGCGGAATGAGGCCAACAGAACCAAAGAGGAAATAGGCTGTTGCAATGGACAGGAAGAGGAGGAGCTACGGTTGGATTCCAACGTGCTGATTCGCTATCGCAGGGGACCAGTCCGAGCGGGACAGCCAATTGGGGTTTCTGTGAACCTGAGGGCCAATTTCAGTGCAGAGTTTGTTGTTATCCGGTACGTCTTTGTTACGTGATGCTCTGTGATGTAAGTGATAATCCAGCAAATTGAAAAGGGAGACCTGATGACGACCTAAACACATATAGGAACACAGCAGTGTGCAGGTCCTTCTCTTTTACTGATAATACTGTGTTCATATTTCGATATCAAACCATGTCTCTCATTGCCAGTGTATCTGTCTAGTATGAACAGTATGTATACAGTATGTAGTACATGTACGTTGGGGACGGCAGGTCGCCCAGCGGTTAGAGAGGAGATCCAGCAACCGGAGGGTTGCCACTTCCATTCCTGGGTCCGACGGGAAAAAACAGCCAGGAAGTGAGCTGGCAACCGGAGGGTTGCTGGTACCAAATCCTAGATGCCATTGTCTGCCGCTGTGCCCTTGAGCAAGGCACGTAACTCCCCCCACAACAACAGCTCAACGGGCGCCTAGTGTGACAGCCCCCAGCTCCTCTCCAGAACCTGTGTATGTGTCTTTCAGAGGGGTTTGGGTTCAAAGTGGAAGTCAAATGTCATTTTAGAATAAAGTGGTCTTAATTTCCATTTTTAGTCATTCCCAGACGCTCTTATTCAGGGCGACAAACAGTAAGTCACACTATATCTGTATGTCTCTATTCCAGGCTGAAGGTGAAGAAAGGCCTTTTGTCTCTGGTGGCCCAGCGCTCTCTGAACTCTGACCTCTGGGTTGTGAACCTGGAGAGAACCCAGGGCTCCAAACATGATGTCATCTCCATCATCTGCCACAAACTGGCCAGACACATGGACAGCGACGGGTATTACTTCATCATATATATTACTGTACAATATTACTCAGGCACAATATTACCTCAGTGAAGGAACGTATTCAATTTAACCGGTTTGTGACACGTCGGTTACATTTTTGACTATATACATTATTCATATTGCGTGCAAGTGATACCACATATGTGAGAGAATATCACTCTGTTAAATATTCCAACATATGTGATTTATTTCCATCAAATGGCTTTTTTCTTACTCTCCCCACCTATTCTCCTGACTCTCTCTCTCTCTCCTCCCCACTCCTTGTCCCTCCCTCTTTCGTTCTGTCGCCGCCTCCTCTCCCTCAGTCCCGCTGCTCTGCAGCAGGTTGCCTGTCTGTCAGTGGACGGCTTGCGCAGGAGTTTCGGGGTTGCCATGACGGTCTCGGCCAGCTGGCGGGTAGAGTACTCAGGCCGTAAAAACCCTCCGCCACCACACGGCGGAGTCGTGAGCAGCTTCTCCTTCACTGACAGAGAGATCGTGGGCATCTCTCCCATAACTGAAGTAGGTGGAACTTTACTCAATCAGCAGGGTCAGTTTCCCGGGACACAGATTCTCCTAGTCCAAAACTCTTAGTCCGGGAAATTGGTTTCTTCTTGTTACATGGTCTGTATGTATGTACTATGCAGTAGACTAATGGATAATGTGATAGCTACAGCACATATCCATACATCTATGGATCTCTTAGTGTTGCAGTGGACTGGTTCTGCCTTAAAAAAAGCTCATTCCTAAATAAGGCCAATAAGCTAAACTTGTTGTCATCAACACACAGAGTGGCATGATCATCAACACGGCCATCTTGACCAGCGAGCCCGTGTCACTTCCTGTCATTGTGCTGGCAGTGGGGCATGACGGGAAGGTGTCGGATATCACCGCGGCGGTGAAGTGCCAGTCGTCCAACGATGATATCGTCAAGGTAAGCAGGTCTACATACTGTACACACACAGGCACAGGGCTCCTGTCCAATGCCGTTGTTTTCTGTGTTTTTTTTTACGCCGATATTAACTTTTTTAGTACATAATGTCTCCGCCATCATTTCCTATGACCGAAATCAGCTTCTGTACATCAGAACAGCAATGACTAACCTCGATTTGGATGACAATTTCTACGTCAACGAGTTGGCACCTCTGGACGTCAGCACCTCTGGACGTCGGCACCTCTGGACGTCGCCACCTCTGGACGTCGCCACCTCTGGACGTCGGCACCTCTGGACGTCGACACCTCTGGACGTCGGCACCTCTGGACGTCGCCACCTCTGGACGTCGGCACCTCTGGCGTCGGCACCTCTGGACGTCGGCACCTCTGGACGTCGGCACCTCTGGACGTCGCCACCTCTGGACGTCGCCACCTCTGGACGTCAGCACCTCTGGACGTCAGCACCTCTGGACGTCAGCACCTCTGGACGTCGCCACCTCTGGACGTCAGCACCTCTGGACTAGCCCTAATCCCTGGGACGCGAAAGAGGAAGCGACGGCGCAAGAGAGGCAAACGAGTACACAACTGGGGCCGAGCTCCCGGCCATCCAGAACCTCTATGCCAGGCGGTGTCAGGGGAAGGCCCAAAAAATAGTCAAAGGCTCCGGCCACCCAAGTCATAGACTGCCGTGCGGTAGCAGAGAGAACAGGTGGTACCGATGCACCAAGTCTGGAACCAACAGGACCCGTAACAGCTTCTACCCCCAAGCCATAAGATTTCTAAATAGTTAACCAAATATCTATCGGGACTATCTGCATTGACCCCCCATTTGACGCATCACATATGCTGCTGCTACTGTTTATTATCTATCCTGTTACCTAGTCACTTTAACCCTACCTACATGTACACATCTACCTCAACTACCACACACCCCTGCACATCGACTGGGGCATGACGGGTGCCCTTAGTATTTAGCCAAGTTATCATTACTAATTGTGTATTTATTCCTCTTGTTGTTATTTGTATATTTTTCTCTCTGCACTGTTGGGAAGGGCCCGTAAATAAGCACTTCATTGTTAGTGTACACCTGTTGTTTTACTAAGCATGTGACAAATACAAGTTGATTGGTTTAGATTGATTTGACCCACAATCCTCCACTCCCTTTTATCACCCTCTTGACTTTATTCAACAGGTGTCAAGCGATTGCTCCACCCTCTTCGTGGACGGAAGTGAATCAGGGGTGGGCAGCACCTGTGTAGGGGTGGAGTTTCTCCTGGGCACGCTCAGTGGGTCCCTGTGTCTGTCCGTGTGGGCTCCTGTCGTCCCGCTGCGCGTCTCCCTGTCCGACAACGAGCTGAGCGCCATCGAGGGCTGGAACCACCACGCGGAGAACGGGTGAGTCCCTGTGCGCGTGTGTGTGTTTGGAGAAAGATGAAGACACACTGAGCAGGAATGACATAAAGCAGGATTAGACATGGCCATGTCATTAACATCAAGAGTCCTAAAACAGTTGATAGAACGATTGGAACAGTTGCAACTCCAATTTGTATGTATTTTTATTTAACCTTTATCTAGGCAAGTCAGTTAAGAACAAATTCTTATTTACAATGATGGCCTGGCAATATGGTCTCCTTTTGGCATAATCTCCTTTCCTAATCCCTTTTTTTTCTGTCTCAAGACAGAGCAGGAGGTTCAAACACCGAAACCAGGAATGTCCATTGGTGGAAAATGTACTCGATTGTCATACTTGGGGAAAAGTAAAGATACCTTAATAGAAAATGACTCATTTAAAAGTGAAAGTCACCCAGTAAAATACTAGAGTAAGAGTCTAGAAGTATTTATATTTAAATGTACTAAGTATCAAAAGTTAAAGTACAAATAATAAATTTTAAAAATCCTTATATTAAGAAAACCAGACAGCACAATAAAAAATAAAAAATGTTTACACATAGCCAGGGTCACACTCCAACACTGGGGTGGCAGGGTAGCCTAGTGGTTAGAGAGTTCAAACCCCCGAGCTGACAAGGTACAAATCTGTCGTTCTGCCCCTGAACCCACTGTTCCTAGGCCGTCATTGAAAATAAGAATTTGTTCTTAACTAGTTAAGTTAAGGTCATTTAAAAAACAAGGCATTTGGGATGTTCTCTTGATAAGTGTGTGAATTGTCAAATGTTCTGTCCTGCTAAGCATTCAAAGTGTAACGAGTACTTTTGGGTGTCTGGGATAATGTATTGAGTAAAAAGTACATAATTTTCTTTTGGAATGTAGTGAAGTAAAACTGGTCAAAAATATAAATAGTAAAGTAATGTATAGATACCCCAGAAAACGACATAAGTAGTACTGGCAATGTCTGGTAGAACAGTGAAGGGCTGTGTTCCACTTGGCACACTATTCCCTATATAGTGCACTACTTTTTACCTTAGCCATATGAACTCTTGTCAAAAGTAGTGCACAATATAGGGAATAAGGTGTGATTTGGTCTACTGCCAAAAAGCTTCATTCACCATACAAACACTTCAGGCAAACAGCTGGTAGAAGAGACAACTAATTCCCTAACCCAGAGCTTTAAAATAGGCTCTCTGCTTTATCCACCTCTGATTCCTAGATGGCACCTGCTCAACAATTCAAACACTAACATTATGACTTGCTGTCACATCTCAACCAGGGGTCAAATGAGGTCAATTCAGTCAATTCAGAAAGTGCACCAAAATTCCAATTGTCTTCATGCTTTTCATGAGGAAAAATTGGAATTTGATTGGAGTTTGGTTGACTTTTTGAATTGACTGGAATTTAAATGGAATTTACCCCAACCCTCAACATATTTAAGCTTATGATGTCTCCATTTTTGGTTTTGCCCAGCTTCTATGCCACATCCAGATTTGTGTAATATCTCTCTCTCCTCCTCATCCATCCATCCTTCTCTCTACCCCCACCCCCTCTCTCTCCCTCCCTCCCTTTCTTTCCCTGCTCCCCAGCTGTTCTCCGGTGTATCAGAGGTCCACGGTTCAGGTTCTGACCCAGTTCAGTGCTCAGGGGGGCCAGGGTCAGCTGACCTACCTGCTGGGCTCCTCTGATTGGTTTGTGGATGCCACGGAGATGGTCCATAATTGGCTGAGGGTAGAGAATCCTCGCGTGGCGGTCCTCGACAAGCAGAGCAATCTGATTGGTCTACACCCGGGGAAAACTTCAGTTCATGTGAGTAATATGTAATATGATGTTGTATTTTGAATAGCATGGTGCATTTTAGTTGAGGGATGGTCATTACAAATGATGAAATCTCCATTTGGTCAGATCTCAAATATATTTATAACCTATGGAAAGTAAACTTGAACAAGACACTACCTTTATTGGCACCCCTCTCTCTCAGGTCATATCAAGCCAATGGGACGGTGTTCTGGGTAGCTGTGATGTCATCGTGACCTCTGAACCCGTGACCCCAGGTGACCTCTCAGTGCAGGTTGTGGGAGGACTCAGTATGTCAATCAATGCAAGCCCTGCCCATCCGGCTGTTGTCACGGCAACAGTGACAGCTTACAACATCCTCTACCACCATGGGCAGGTGAGTTGTGTTTTTCTTGACCCACTTACTTCACTAAAACGTTTTAGTTTTACATAACAGTAACTTCTGTGGGACATTTTTGCTTCAATGGAAGGACCTTTGTGCTTCAGTATGGTATGATACTGACCATTTCTCTCTTTCTCCCTCCCTCCCCCTTATCTCCATTGTCCTTCTCTCTCTCTCCACCAGGAAGCGTCAATCAGTGTCTGGCTCCAGTTCAGTGATGATAGCGCCACGTTGCTCTCCACCTTCAGCCGTGGTACCTTCGCCCTTCGCCTCTCCTCATTGGCAGAGACTGTGGTTGCCGTGATGCCCGGCCCGTTGCTGCGCGTCGTCGCCCAGGGCGAAGGGGGCGGGCCTTTACTGAAAGCAGAACTCCTGGTCACCCCCTGCAAGCCAATGGCGAACTCCGTTGATGGGGACCTGGCCAATTCGAAAGAAGGAAGCGGGACCAGGAGGCTGGCTAAAGGATCAGGTTGGATCAGGGTGAACCTGGACACAGACCTTCGTCCAATGGGAAGCGAGGAGGCGGACTTTGAGCTGCTCGACATGTTGGACATGCTGGTTGAGTCATCGGACAGGGACGTTAAGTACAGCAACTTCCTGGACAATGACATCATCATAGGGAACGTCACCACCGTCAAAGGTGACGACTACTATGACAAGGCCGGCGATGGGATGATCGCCAGGAACGACCTGGAGAGAGCGGTGTTGACCCCAAATCACGAAGAGAGCGCTGTGTACTTCTCTCCCGGGGTGGAGAGAGAGAGGGAGGGGAAACTGGAGGATACAGAGCTGGGGGTGGGTGTCGGGGCAGTTCTCTCCCTTCTCTGCCTCTCCGTACTTCTCTTCCTGGTGAATTGTCTGCCCTGCGCTTTGAGGGAGCGGAGGATGAGGAGGAAGGGCGTGAACACGGAGGGGGTGGAGGGAGTGGTGAAGGAAGAGGGGGAGGAAGGAAAAGAGGAGGCGGCAAAGGGTGTTGCAGAAAAGAACGACATAATGACATCGTGCCCCGGGGTAATATCGCTCCATGAGACTTTTCCAGAAGAGAAAGAGGGGCAGTCAGATCAAAGCATTGACCATTAAGGCTGCATCCGAATAGGCACCTTAATCCTTTTAAAGAGTTAAGAGCCCTGTGGTCAAAAGTAGTGCACTATGTAGGGGATAAGGTGCCATTTTATTCAGGCGAGAAAGGTTGTTGATAAAAATCATCGTTCTTAGGAAAATTGACTACGTATTCCTGTCACCGTGTCACCAACAATGTATCTTAATGTCTTACAAGGTCATCTTCGTATAGGCTAGTTTTTTTTCTTGGGTATTTATGTATGTCTGAATGTTTGTCTAGCTACCATCGTAACTATCCAACATAAAAACAATAGACCTACTGAACTATAGGACCAACCATTTAGGTGTTGGGTAACAAAAATAGTTGGAACAATTGTAATGTTATCTCAGAAATGTCAAATCTTGATAGTCCTAAGTTAAATATGTGTGCAGAAACATTGCACGTACACGACTGTACATATCTGTCATATTTATTTTATTGGTATTCACATTCATCCATATACAATTGGTTGTCATTCCTTTTTCGATTTAGGACTCAATGCAATCCGTATCGCTGAAGTTCACCGCTATATTGCAATTGAGTTTTAAAGGCAGCGTTCCCGCGTTCCAGCGTTCCCGCGTTCCAGCGTTCCAGCATTCCAGCGTTCCAGCGTTCCCGCGTTCCCGGAGACTGAATTCACCATAAATACGGCACATTTCAGCTCAATCGGAAACGACCTTTACATTTCAATGAATCAAGCCCTTTTAGACCTTTTGACAAAATAGTATAGGGTTGCAAAATCCTGGTAATTTTCCCAAAAAATCCCGCCGGGATGACTCCCAGATGACTCCCAGTTGTAGGATGCCAACATGCTTATTCCCGCCTGATTCCAGAGATTCTCCAACTGGGATTTCCGTAAGAACTGGGAATTTGGAGCAAATGACCAGAATGTGCAACGTTATTCCTGCACATACTTATGATTGCTTTATGCCTCGCTTTATGTCTCTCTCAAATGTCAATATGCCTTGTATACTGTTGTTTAGGTTAGTTATCATTGTTTTAGTTTACAATGGAGCCCCTAGTTCCACTCATCATACCTCTGAAACATTTTCCATCAAGATAGAACTGCCAAAAGGGGGAGGAGTTAGCCTGCAAAGGTCGGTCATACTTTCCAGGTCTATACCCAAACAGTTCGAACTTCTAATGTTAAAAATGAATCTCTCCAGAAATAAGTCTCTCAGTGTTGCCACCTGTTATCGACCCCCCTCCGCTCCCAGCTGTGCCCTGGACACCATATGTGAACAGAGTTCGTTCTGTTAGGTGACCTAAACTGGGATATGCTTAACTGTATCCGCTATGGGTCAGCGGTCAAACGACCACCCCTCATCACTGTCAAACGCTCCCTGAAACACTTCTGCCAGCAGGCCTTTCTAATCGACCTGGCCCGTGTATCCTGGAAGGATATTGACCTCATCCCGTCAGTCGAGGATGCCTGGTCGTTCTTTAAAAGTAATTTCCTCACCATCTTAGATAAGCATGCCCCTTTCAAAAAATGTAGAACTAAGAACAGATATAGCCCTTGGTTCACTCCAGACCTGACTGCCCTTGACCAGCACAAAAACATCCTGTGGCGGACTGCAATAGCATTGAATAGTCCCCACGATATGCAAATGTTCAGGGAAGTCAGGAACCAATACACGCAGTCAGTCAGGAAAGCAAAGGCTAGCCTCTTTTGGGACACTGTAACGTCCATGGAGAATAAGAGCACCTCCTCCCCGCTGCCCACTGCACTGAGGCTAGGTAACACGGTCACCACTGATAAATCCATGATAATCGAACATTTCAATAAGCATTTCTCTACCGCTGGCCATGCTTTCCTCCTGGCTACTCCAACCCAGGCCAACAGCTCCGCCCCTCCCTCCCCCCGCAGCTACTTGCCCGAGCCTCCCCAGCTTTTCCTTCACCCAAATCCAGATGGCAGATGTTCTGAAAGAGCTGCAAAAGCTGGACCCGTACAAATCAGCTGGGCTAGACAATCTGGACCCTCTCTTTCTAAAACTATACGCCGCCATTGTTGCAACCCCCATTACCAGCCTGTTCAACCTCTCTTTCATATCGTCCGAGATCCCTAAAGATTGGAAAGCTGCCACGGTCATCCCCCTCTTCAAAGGGGTGACACTCTAGACCCAAACTGCTATATACTGATATCTATCCTGCCCTGCATCTCTAAAGTCTTCGAAAGCCAAGTTAATAAACAGATCACTGACCATTTCGAATCCCACCGTACCTTCTCTGCTGTGCAATCCGGTTTCCGAGCCGGTCACGGGTGCACCTCAGCCACGCTCAAGGTACAAAACGATATCATAACTGCCATTGATAAAAGACAGTACTCTGCAGCCGTCTTCATCGACCTGGCCAAGGCTTTCTTATCGGCAGACTCAATAGCCTTGGTTTCTCTAATGACCGCCTCGCCTGGTTCACCAACTACTTTGCAGACAGAGTTCAGTGTGTCAAATCGGAGGGCCTGTTGTCGGGACCTCTGGCAGTCTCTATGGGGGTACGACAGGGTTCAATTCCCGGGCTGACTCTTTTCTCTGTATATATCAATGATGTTGCTCTTCCTGCGGGTGATTCCCTGATCCACCTCTACGCAGACGACACCATTCTGTATACTTCTGGCCCCTCTCTGGACACTGTGTTAACTAACCTCCAAACGAGCGTAGATGCCATACAACACTCCTTCCATGGCCTCCAACTGCTCTTAAACGCTAGTAAAACCAAATGCATGCTTTTCAACCGTTTGCTGCCCGCACACGCCCGCCCGCCCGCCCGACTAGCATCACCACTCTGGACAGTTCTGACCTAGAATATGTGGACAACTATAAATACCTAGGTGTCTGGCTAGACTGTAAACTCTCCTTCCAGACTCATATTAAACATCTCCAATCCAAAATCAAATCTAGAAATCGACTTCTTATTTCACAAAAAGGGGCCTCCTTCACTCACACCACCAAACATACCCTAATAAAACTGACTATCCTACCGATCCTCGACTTCGGCGATGTCATCTCCAAAATAGCTTCCAATACTCTACTCAGCAAACTGGATGCAGTCTATCACAGTGCCATCCGTTTTGTTACCAAATCACCTTATACCACCCACCACTGCGACCTGTATGCTCTAGTCTGCTGGCCCTCACTACATATTCGTCGCCAGACCCACTGGCCCCAGGTCATCTATAAGTCTATGCTAGGTAAAGCTCCGCATTATTTCAATTCACTGGTCACGATAACACCCACCCGTAGCACATGTTCCAGCAGGTATATCTCACTGATCATCCCCAAAGCCAACACCTCATTTGGCCACCTTTCCTCCCAGTTCTCTGCAGCCAGTGACTGGAACAAATTGCAAAAATCGCTGAAGTTGGAGACTTATATTTCCCTCACCAACTTTAAACATCAGCTATCTGAGCAGCTAACCGATCGCTGCAGTTGTACATAGTTCATCTGTAAATAGCCCACCCAATCTACCTACCTCATCCCCATACTGTTTTTATTTACTTTTCTACTATTCTGCACACCAGTATCTCCACTTGCACATCATCATCTGCTCATTTATCACTCCAGTGTTATTCTGCTAAATTGTAATTCTTCACTACTACAGCCTATTTATTGCCTACCTCCTCATGCCTTTTGCACACACATATAGACTTTCTTTTTTCTACTGTGTCATTGACCTGTTTATTGTGTTATTGGCTTGTTTATTGTTTATTCCATGTTATTCCATGTGTAACTGTGTTGTTGTGTGTCACACTGCTTTGCTTTATCTTGGCCAGGTCGCAGTTGTAAATGAAAACTTGTTCTCAACTAGCCGACCCGGTTAAATAAAGGTGAAAAAAATATATATATATGTTCTGGTTGATCTCATCAACCAAAAGAAAAACCCACTAAATATACATTCTATAATAACTCATGTGAAACTCATTATTCTCCTGCTTGCCCCACTTTTCCCAGGGGGCAAGAGCCCCCATTCTGAACCCACACTGCAGGCATACTATCAGTGGTGTAAAAAGTACTCAATTGTCATACTTGAGTAAAAGTATAGATACCTTAATAGAAATTGACTCAAGTAAAAGTGAAAGTCACCCAGTAAAATACTACTTGAGTAAAAGTCTAAAAGTTTTTGGTTTTAAATATACTTAAGTATCAAAAGTAAATGTAATTGCTAAAATATTCTTACGTTTCAAAAGTAAAAGTATAAATCATTTCAAATTCCTTATATTAAGCTGTGTAAATTCAACACAGGGACACCCAAAGTCAATACTAAATTAATCACTCCATTGTCAGCAAGCTGGAGAGGTCCTAGTCAAACTTAGATTTATGACTAGCCAGGGGCACACTCCAACACTCATATGCCATTTACAAATAAAGCATTTGTGTCTAGTGAATCCACCAGATCAAAGGCAGTAGAGATGACCAGGGATGTTCTCATGATAAGTGCTTCAATTTGACAATTTTCCTGTCCTGCTAAGCATTCAAAATGTAACGAGTACTTTTGGGTGTCAGGGAAAATGTATCGAGTAAAAAGTACATAATTTTCCTTAGGAAGGTATTGAAGTAAACGTTGTCTAAAAATATAAATAGTAAAAGTACAGATACTCCAAAAAAAATACTTAAGTAAAACTACTTAAATACTTTACACCACTGCAGACTACTTCATTGGTTGCTTGGTGAAAGGCATCAGTATTACTCTTTGAGCCACTCCAGAGTGTTTGACTATCACACTTGCCAGTATTAACTTTGCATGAGTAAGGCTTTGAACCCCCCGATTGTCGGTTTGTATTAAATTGTCTAGGCATATTGCACTAGTGTTTATGATGTGAATGCAATAGTTTAAACCTTACATTCACGTAGCCCCTAAGAAATATAATGTTCAATTAGCTATGGGCTTGATGTGACTGCTTGGGGATATAGTTAAAAATTATCTTTTCACCACACCAGTACATTATCAATATCATAGATCAGGGTTATATTTTTCTTATAAAACTCACCGAAAAGGTTGGAGCTTGCAGATTGTAATTCTGGACAGGACATTCTTTGAAACAATTCAGTACCCACTATAGCCTGTACCCACATTTTAGGTATGCTATAGGTCTACAGTAGCCTTTATGCCAGGGTCCCGCCTACTGGCGGCCTGAACTTTGCCCACGCATGGTTTTATTTGGCTCCCCAAGTTCTCTGTGCAAAGACTGATTTTAATTTTGGAAATCTGTTCCCAAGTATTCCCACGTATAATAGAGATTTGATTGTATACTAAATGTAAGCAAATTTGGAAACGATTATGTTTTAGTCAAATATACCCGTTTGGGCTTCTTGCGGTCAATTTGCAGTCTACAAAATTATTTGGGGAAAAAAATTGGCCCGCGACTGAACTTAGTTGACGATCCCTGCTTTCGACCCGTTCCCCCCTTAAAAAGTCAACCACGAAGCGCTGCATTTAAATTGATATAGCGCGACATGCTGAGTCACATCCAACAGCTACTGCATAGCAGCTTTCGTTTGCATAAAAGAAAGACACGACGATACGTATTGTTGGACAAAATAATACCATTCAAATTAAAAAGGGGGAGTCATATTGTACCGCCTGGACTTCACTCAGTCCTTCACTCATTAGATGAACTACGTGCGGGTGGTTATAACTAGAGGTTCCTTCAGAAGCCTGGGTCGGCGCACAAATATTCAAGTACGTGCACGGACTGGAGCAGGCGACCAAAATCAAACGACGCAGATCATAAAAACGACACATTACTTACAGCGTGATTCTGCAACAGAAAGCAATGGGGGAAAAAGAAAGTCGACTACCATTTTCAATGAATGTTATGCAAATTAAATCAATTTCTTGATTGTGGATTAATACAATAATTATCTATCAATCTATCTATCTTAACCAAGGTGGGAAAAAACGGCACATTCATTTCAGAGATTGTCTACAGATCTAAAACAAGTCAAGTATGGACGCAAAACAAAGTGATCACATTATGGAAAAATATATGTATTTTGCACATGCAGATCCTTCTACACAATTACATCTTAGAAGTGACAGATACAAAATGGAAGTTAACATGCTAAACAATTGATAACATAACATTGCAGCCATCGCCAGCTTCTGAGCAGTACGTTTCTATGTAAATAATGTGTTGATGTATTAATGCTCTCTTGCCGGTGGCTTTGTGGTATGGCATGTGCTGAGACAAATTCAGGTAGGCCTCCTTGCTTCAGCTTCAAGACATGTGAGAAGTATGATGTATCACTCATTTGAATCTCAGTTTTACATGTCTGGTGTATTACCAGAGACCCACAAAAAAAATCAAAAATAACTCCCCCTGTGAGCCTCCGATTTAAAAGACTCAAGGCTACATCTCATAGGTCAGTTTGTGTTCACAGGTGTTTACAGGCCTTCCTGTAGAGATCCTCCTCTTCATCCACTAGTTCCTCAGGGCCGTGCCGGTGAGCACTGGTGTCCTTTGTCCACACGCTGGTCCTCACTGCACGACAACAGCTCTGTTCACAACAGAGAAACAAACTATCCCATCAATAACAGGCGTGTAGGAATTATTCAATTAAATGACTTAAAAATACAAGTCTGCACACTGTTTGCCAGTATCGCTTGTGTTTACAGCCTTCAGTAAACACAAATAGAATGGCAAGCACAGCGTGTGGCTTTTTTCATTTAAGTCAATGACAAAGAAATACAACTGAATGACGCGTTTTCTACAATCCACTGGGGGGTGCTAGTGTTCTCTCTGTCACTATGGCTCAGATAGTTTTGGAATGAGAAAAGGTGACAAATGGGGAAATTTAAGATGACTAAAGTTCATATTCAGTTTAGAGTGGTTAAAACACTGTTTAGCTAAAATATATTTCCCCTTTTCTGTAATACACATGATTTCCAGTGTTCCGTTTGTGACACTCAAGTTGCAGGTTGATGGTCACTAGACTTGATAGTGAATGTTATGGATTATTCTCATATCTGTTGATAGTGGTTGACGCCAGACTGGATGTACAAGGACACACTGATTATTCACTGTTGTATTGTACTGATGACATCCTGTGAACACTGTGATTCTGTATCAGCTGACAGTCGCTGCCTTTTTGTTTTGTCTTCCTTACAAGCCTCTCTGGTGTTGGTGTTTACTGAACATGTGGTGCTGTCTGATTAGGATAGAAAGGCCCCGTCTCCAAGAGGTCAGTTAGACGTTTTCTCTGCTTCTGGGCTGGGTGGTGTCGCTCTGTCGCAACTCCATTTTTTAAAATTGACTTTACCAACAATTAGTCTTCTTTTTGTTAATCTGGGAATTCCTATTACAATGACTTATCTGTTGAAGTGACATTGTGTCTGAGTGGGAATCAGAAAACAGTGTTACTGACCTTTTTGTTGATGCGCTTCTGCACCTCCCGGTTCTCCTCTCTGGACTCATTGGCCTCCTCGGAGCCCCACACCTCTAAGGAGCACGGAAACCTGGAAACACACAGCACAATATCATGTCTACTTAGATAACCTAAATGCATATTTAACATTAAATACACATCCATCATTAAGTATGCAACATTATGAAACTGAACACAGTCAGTTTTCTTCCGTTTGGTGCCTAATGAACTAAACCCTGGAACACACCGAGGTAGGGGTAAACAAACCATAGTAGGGAAAACTGGTTCAGTGGCAGTAAGTTCAGGACAAGGTGAGGGAAAGCTAGCCTGGCATTCAAACTGATTGAAACAATATTGGTGAGAGCAGCGTGTACAGTCTGGTTTTACCAGGCTAAGAGAAAGCAGCCGGTTAGAACCAGCGATGGTTGGTATCGGTTAGCTCGTCCTACCTGCAGCTCGAGGTAGATTTTGATGTCTCCCCGGTGAGGGTTGTGCGGGGTTCTTCTTCAGGACAAACCTCAGCACTGGCTCCCTCTGGTCCAGGTCACAGTCCTTCAGTAGGTAGAGCTGCTTAGCCTCCGTACGGGATAACAGCTTGTGTTTCACCTCGTCGTCTCTGATCGCGGGGACATTAACAGAGGAAAGACAAGACAGAATACCTGTTCAGATGCATTTTTGCATCCTCTTACCATTGAAGCACAACGCAATGTAATTCTGCAGTGCACTCCGTTTATAGTGAATATGTGGTTCTAGCAATCAACCGGTCATACTGATCAACTTGTCCTGCACACATGTGAACACTATTATGAGAAGCACACTGTACAACAACAACAATATAAATATATATATATAGTTATTTGTGTTGGTTGTCATTGACACGAGAAGTATGACTTTACCTGCAGTTGTCACAGACTGCCAGATCGAAGCCGTTTGCTGAGGTAGGAATCCATCAAACGGCGTGTCACAGTCATCACACAGCAGACAGTCAGCCTCCATCACCGGGGGCTAGGGGGAGGACGGAGTCAGAGAGAGCAGCAGAGCGCAACACTAAGCCTGAACGCCAGTTAGCCTCTGCTCTCCTGAAAACTACTTACGGAACTGTCAGTAGACTGGCACCCAGGCTCAACACTAACAATACACTACTAGTACATTTAAAATGATTACATTCTAGTCATTTTAGCGCACACACACTTATCCCAAATCACAGGCAGTGCAGAGTGCTAGGAGGGAGAGGTCAGCCAAGGTGTCTTGTCAGTAAAAACTGATCTACAGTCATTCAGATAGTGGTTGGACAGTTGTCAATGTGCCATAAATAATGTATTATGAACTTCCTTTACGTCTGTAATACCTGAAACTGACTCCACTCAGCAACTGGCATGTGGAATGAAATGAATCCACAAAGGGCCGCACATGAACCAACAATGCAACTTTCTCTGTTACACCGGACATGCAGAGGATCTGCAGATAAGATTCATTATATTTACATCATGCAACAAATGTCAATTTACTTCCCCCTGCCATATTTGACTGACTATTAATGCACATGCCTGGTTGATGCACAACTTTCTTTGTCCTTTGCTCCTCCTGTCGCTCTCCGTCAATGGAGAACCATTCTCCAGAGTCGACTGTCTTGGCGACTTTAGCCGAGGTTCCACCCCCTTCTCCTGCCGATTGTCTGCTGGCCAGTCGGGCTTGCCTCAGCATCAGAGCCCGCTGGTTGTTTCGTTCGATATGGGCTCTCGTCGCATGACACAGATCGCAGTTCTTGGCTTTGGATTCCGAATGAGAAGAAGCATTATCCTTCACCGGCGTTGGAGGCTCCAACAGATCAATCGCAAAAAAAGCATGCGCTAACTAACTTAGCGGTAGGCTAAA
Source organism: Oncorhynchus nerka (assembly GCF_034236695.1). Lineage (NCBI taxonomy): Eukaryota > Metazoa > Chordata > Actinopteri > Salmoniformes > Salmonidae > Oncorhynchus > Oncorhynchus nerka. The sequence goes on along the minus strand of NC_088413.1, from coordinate 32,915,204 downwards.
CTCTCCAGCGTCTTGGAAATTGCAATTAAGTAAAGTTGTTTACCAGCAAGACAGCGGGCAGAGGGGTACAATTGTTTGTGTTTTTACTTTTAACCCGCGGGCACAGCGGTGTGCTCGAGTTGCTGGCGGCTGCCATTTGTTGGTTGCACAACCAACGTCCGGGTTTTTATCATGTCAAAATAAAAGCCCTGTTATGAAACTGCTGCTGCTTCTATGTGACCGTGAGGTGTCGCCGGAGAGCGGACATATACCACCTCCACTCAACACTAGTAGTTCTTCACAGCTTTATCCTGTTCTTTATTAACTATGTCCTCACTGCTGGGCCATATGCTGAAAGACCCAGTGGCAATGTGCCATATTTGATGTAATGGGCTTTCTGTAGCAATATCTCCACTTGGTAAAGCGCCAAACATATGGCTCTGACTCTATCTGCAGTGTGACCTGGCTGTTGTCTTGTTCATTAAAACATGTTTATTCACTGTTTGTAACTCGATACTCATGAATGCGAGACAAATGATTGAAAATATCAAGTTAAATTAACGGAATGTGTCATCGAGTAGACATGACGTTGTGTGTGATGTGACGTTTTTTAAATAATGATTGTAGGTATAATAAATACAAATAAAACAAAGTTAAAATTGTATTCTATTCTACCGTGACCAACCATGTTCCCTTTCCTTCCAGAGACTCTTATCAGGTAGTCCACACATAGATAGGCTAATCTGGTAATGGTTCCAACCTACCAACATAAAGTCATTCTCAACAAAAAAAAAAAAAATTAATTACATTTTAATGAGTAAATGTATTTAATTTGGATAACAGATGAAAATGTAATAAATTGACGGTTATTTGTTGATGTAAAATCTAGATTTGACCGATTTTAGGTTGTGTCATGAGATTTGGTGGCGGAAAAAAAATAGAGTCCCTGCTGAAAAAGTTTGAATATTCACTGCAGTAAAGGGTGTCCATACACTATGCTTAGCGTCTATTTAAAGCAGTGCGGGACAGGAGCTTTAGTCATTACCGATCTTAATCTCATTTTAACAGAGTTGCATTCATCTATTGCTCTTTTTAGGGTACCACGGAGAGTGCTGCCAATACACTGAAATAGAGACTATATTCCCCCGCGTATTAGAATAACAACACAGTCTTAATATGGGATCCCGAATAGAAGACAGTTCAAATCCGTTAAATGGAGACTTACTGTAGGCTATATCGGTATTCCATATGCTTGTGGTCCCAATGTCAATAATATCAATGCTTCACGCAGTAACTTTTGAACCCTTGGGATTGACAAATTGGCATTGACCTTTACATGCCTCTAGAAACAAAATGATTTAAAAAATAAGAAAAATTATTTCACATTTAAAGGAAAATAACAATCATGTTTTTTTTTACAACACCTCAGTTTGAGCATTATAAGAGTTCTACCTTACGTGACAATTTAGCCGTTATGTAATATATTTAGCCTGCCTCGGTTCTTCTTAAAATAGCCGTGACAGACGGTTACATGGGTTACTTTGAAGCTGACCTTGGTTAGGCCTAACCTGTAAAGTAGTTTATCTGCCTTCCCACACTACCTCATGTCATCTAGGGCCAAAGGGCAAGGACACTTATGCTGTATACTAGTACCACAGGTGGCTGGTGGCACATTAATTGGGGAGGATGGGCTCATAATAACGTCTGGAATGGAATGAATGGTATCGAACACATCAAACTCTTGGTTTCCATGTGTTTGATACCATTCCATTCATTCAAGACGTTATTATGAGTCTCCCTCCCCTCACCAGCCTCCTGTAACTAGTGCCCATCTGTACTACACTTCTATCCTGTACTTCTGCCATACAGTACCTACTTACACTTATAAAAGTCAGGAGCATATGATTTTATCTCGGCATGGCAATAGCATTTGATGATGCTCAGTACTTTGGCGCAGGTTTGAAAACCATGTCATGTATTCATTCTGTAAAGATTTCTGTGTCAAAAGGCTCACGGATCCTGTACTGAAATCCATATGCATGCAATTGTACAGCCAACAGGTTCACAGCCAAAGAACAGGCACCCAGCAGAGCAAACATGCATGTCTCTTCTTCTTTATCACATTCTACCTTTCTAACAGGCGATGGCTGACTGCTGCCCCATGGTTCTACCCATGTAAGGGGTAGGCTGGGGGGGAGGGGGGAGAAGAGAGCCAGTACAGGTCAGATAAGTCGAGCTCACCTTCAGCAGAGAGGCTGCAAAGCATTACAGCCCTAATGGCTCACGTGTTTAGCCTGACCTCACCACCACCAGCTTTAGTCTCCAGAAGAAGAAGAAGAAGAAAAAGCTGTTGGGAGGATTCTAATACAACCCCCCCTCTCACCCCCTCCTGCCCTCTGTCCATCCCTGCGTGTGCTTACTTACAGCTCCATATGACGATGAGCCTCCGTAATGGACAGGTCTTTGACAGACGCCCAATTCTACACATGGACTGGTACTGTAGGCCTATAGCGAACACAACGTGGCTTTTGAGCCTTGGTGACATTGTACTATAAACAGGCTACCTGGGGAGGCAGGTAGCCTAGTGGTTAGAGTGTTGGGCCCGTAACCAAAAGGATGCTAGATTGAATCCCTGAGCTGACAAGGTCAAAATCTGTCATTCTGCCCCCGAACAAGGCAGTTAACCCACTGTGCCTAAGCCATCATTGTAAATAAGAATTTGTTCTTAACTGCCTTGCCTAGTTAAATAAACTAGATATTATTTTCTTTTCGTTTATAAAACTAAAACTAATGTTACCACAGTAAACATCATAAACAGCTATGTCTTTGAAAATGGGCAACAAGTGTAGTACATTTACATTTTGGTCATTTTGCAGACACTCTTATCCAAAGCGACTTAACCCAGCTCGAGGAAGAGTCTCGGTGGTTCCAAACTTCTTCCATTTAAGAATGATGGAGGCCACGGTGTTCTCTGGGACCTTCAAAGTTTCAGACATTTTTTTTGGTACCCTTCCCCAGATCTGTGCCTCAACACAATCCTGTTTCGGAGCTCAATTTCAAGTCTCATAGCAAAGGGTCTGAATACTTATGTAAATATGGTATTTCTGGTTTTTATTTTTAATGCATTTGCAAAAAAATTGAAAACCCGCTTTTGCTTTGTCATTATGGTGTATTGTGTGATGAGGTGAAAAAAGTATGTGGACACCCATTCAAATGTGTGGATTTGGCTATTTCAGCCACACTAGCTGCTGACAGGTGTATAAAATTGAGCACACAGCCATGCAATCTCCATAGACAAGTCAGTTCATAAAATGTATACCCTGCTAGACCTTCCCTGGTCAACTGTAAAAGTTGTTATCGTGAAGTGGAATTGTCTAGGAGCAACAAGGGCTCAGCTGCGAAGTGGTAGGCCACACAAGCTTACAGAACAAGAGTGCCGAGCCCTGAAGTGAGTAAAAAATATCTGCCCTCAGTGCAACGCTCACAACCAAGTTCCAAACTTCTTTATTTAACGGTTATTTTACCAGGTAAGTTGACTGAGAACACATTCTCATTTACAGTAACAACCTGGGGGATATTCACAGGAGGGTGAAGTAACCAATTGTAAGCTGGGGATGATTAGGTGACGGCATGAGGGCCAGATTGGGAATTTAGCCAGGACACAGGGGTTAACACCCCTACTCTTACTATAAGTGCCATGGGATCTTTAGTGACCACAGAGAGTCAGGACACACGTTTAACATCCCATCTGAATGAGAGCAACCTACACAAGGCAATATCCCCAATCACTGTCTTAGGGCATTTGGATATTATTTTAGACCAGAGGAAATAGTGCCTCATACTGGCCCTCTAACATCACTTCCAGGAGCATCTGGTCTCCCATCTAGGGAGTGACCAGGAACAACCCTGCAAAGCAAGCCAGCAGTGGGATGGAAGGTGGTATGCTGCTGGCTCTGGAAGCAACGTCAGCACAAGAACTGTTCGTCGGGAGCTTCATGAAATGGGTTTCCATGGCCGAGCAGCCGCACACAAGCCTACGATCACCATACGCAATAGCAAGCGTCGGCTGGAGTTGTGTAAACTCATTGCCATTGGACTCTAGAGCAGTGGAAACGCGTTCTCTGGAGTGATGAATCACGCTTCACCATCTGGCAGTCCGATGGACAAATCTGCGTTTGGCGGATTCCAGTAGAACGCAACCTGCCCTAATGCATAGTGCCAACTGTAAAGTTTGGTGGGGGAGGAATAATGGTCTGGGGCGGTTTTTCATGGTTCGGGCTAGGCCCCTTAGGTCCAGTGAAGGGAAATCTTAATGCTACAGCATACAATGACATTCTAGACGATTCTGTGCTTCCAACTTTGTGGCAACAGTTTGGGGAAGGCCATTTCCTGGTTCAGCATGCACAAAGCGAGATCCATTCAGAAATGGTTTGTCGAGATCAGTGTGGAAGAACTTGACTGGCCTGTACAGAGCCCTGACCTCAACCTCATTGAACACCTTCGGGATGAATTGTATCGCAGACTGTGAGCCAGGCCTAATCGTCCAACATCTGTGCCGACCTCCCTAATGCTCTTGTCGCTGAATGGAAGCAAGTCCCTGTCACAATGTTCCAACATGTAGTGGAAAGCCTTCTCAGAAGAGTGGAGGCTGTTATAGTAGCAAAGGGGGGACCAACTCCATATTAATTCCCATGATTTTGGAATGAGATGTTTGACGAGCAGGTGTGCACATACAGTGGGGCAAGAAAGTATTTAGTCAGTCACCAATTGTGCAAGTTCTCCCACTTAAAAATATGAGAGAGGCCTGTAATTTTCATCATAGGTACACTTCAACTATGACAGACAAAATGAGAGAAAAAAATCCAGAAAATCACATTGTAAGGTTTTTAATGAATTTATTTGCAAATTATGGTGGAAAATAAGTATTTGGTTACCTACAAACAAGCAAGATTTCTGGCTCTCACAGACCTGTAACTTCTTCTTTAAGAGGCTCCTCTGTCCTCCACTCATTACCTGTATTAATGGCACCTGTTTGAACTTGTTATAAGTATAAAAGACACCTGTCCACAACCTCAAACAGTCACACTCCAAACTCCACTACGGCCAAGACCAAAGAGCTGTCAAAGGACACCAGAAACAAAATTGTAGACCTGCACCAGGCTGGGAAGACTGAATCTGCAATAGGTAAGCAGCTTGGTTTGAAGAAATCAACTGTGGGAGCAATTATTAGGAAATGGAAGACATACAAGACCACTGATAATCTCCCTCAAACTGGGGCTCCACGCAAGATCTCACCCCGTGGGGTCAAAATGATCACAAGAACGGTGAGCAAAAATCCCAGAACCACACGGGGGGACCTAGTGAATGACCTGCAGAGTGCTGGGACCAAAGTAACAAACGCCTATGATCAGTAACACACTATGCCGCCAGGGACTCAAATCCTGCAGTGCCAGACGTGTCCCCCTGCTTAAGCCAGTACATGTCCAGGCATGTTTGAAGTTTGCTAGAGAGCATTTGGATGATCCAGAAGAAGATTGGGAGAATGTCATATGGTCAGATGAAACCAAAATATTACTCTTTGGTAAAAACTCAACTCGTCGTGTTTGGAGGACAAAGAATGCTGAGTTGCATCCAAAGAACACCATACCTACTGTGAAGCATGGGGGTGGAAACATCATGCTTTGGGGCTGTTTTTCTGCAAAGGGACCAGGACGACTGATCCGTGTAAAGGAAAGAATGAATGGGGCCATGTATCGTGAGATTTTGAGTGAAACCTCCTTCCATCCGCAAGGGCATTGGAGATGAAACGTGGCTGGGTCTTTCAGCATGACAATGATCCCAAACACACCGCCCGGGCAATGAAGTAGTGGCTTCGTAAGAAACATTTCAAGGTCCTGGAGTGGCCTAGCCAGTCTCCAGATCTCAACCCCATAGAAAATCTTTGGAGGGAGTTGAAAGTCCGTGTTGCCCAGCAACAGCCCCAAAACATCACTGCTCTAGAGGAGATCTGCATGGAGGAATGGGCCAAAATACCAGCAACAGTGTGTGAAAACCTTGTGAAGACTTACAGAAAACATTTGACCTCTGTCATTGCCAACAAGGGGTATATAACAAAGTATTGAGATAAACTTTTGTTATTGACCAAATACTTATTTTCCACCATAATTTTTAAATAAATTCATTAAAAATCCTACAATGTGATTTTCTGGATTTTTTTTCCTCATTTTGTCTGTCATAGTTGAAGTGTACCTATGATGAAAATTACAGACCTCTCTCCTTTTTAAGTGGGAGAACTTGCACAATTGGTGGCCGACTAAATACTTTTTTGCCCCACTGTACATGTAATTTAATATGTGTATCAACCTACTGGTAGAGCTCTTTTGGTTAGTACACTACACAAACTGTGTTATGTAACCATTCCACACGTAACATGTCACACTAATTTGAGAGTCGTAGATTCATGTTGACTATGTTGCGTCTAGTCTGAGGCCAGGCTACAATACGACGGACTGGTAGGATAAGGCCTATCAATAGGTTTGGGTTCTGGTCTTTCAAGCAACATGATCTCACGTTTTCCCCTCAAGTCAAATAAAGACAGAAGAAGACCTTAGGTAAGGTTGATTCCTGTCACGTGGCTGGTAGGCAGGTACACAAGGTAGAGGGGGAGGAGTCACCTCACCATAGGATTGACTGTTAGTTTCTGTAATCTCCACCCCTTCGGTGCTAAGGAAATTTTAGAGCAGATTTACATGAGCTACTCAGTCTACAGTTGGAGCCTAAAGGAACTCAGGATTGGCTTTACTGGCAAATTCTTCGCCACCTACCTTATTTTCTTCTGTACAGCGTCCAACAGGAGACTGCAAGTGTGGTAAATTAGTACTTCTATTTAAATTGTTACGCACTGTTTTGTGTTTGATATTGCATTGGTTTGGATGGTGGTTTGGCAAGGTGGACTAGGTGATTAGTTGATTGGCTCTGGCCTGTGTTCTTGCAACTATGCAAGAGAACAGGGCTCATTGTTGATCTAATGATATATTTTCTATTTACAATGTTTTACATTCCTTTTGAGTCTTAGCGTTGGAGGAAATTGCCAGTAAAGAAATGTGAACTGTAATCTTGGAGGTTTTAAATTAGCCTAATTGGTTTATCAATTCTAAGCATCTATCACCTATCACCTCACCTGACACACGGCTTCTGCTTATAGATGCCTGCTCTGTCATAACCACACGAATAGACGCACGTTTTAAAGATATTGGACAGGTTTTCGAGATACCTTTCCAGGGTTTTGATAATCATAATAGCCTAGGCTAAGCTTGGTTGATGCAGGTACATGGAGAAATCAAATTATAATCAAGTCAACTGAATGTATAGTATTCGTGCAAAGTATTCATCTTTCAAAATCAATCTCGAAAACATATCTATTATGTTTAATTAAGCAATGATATGGATTTATGTGAGATTGCCATTCAGCAATTGAGCTGCTGAGATTTGATTTTCAACAGGACTGGACAGGACTTTGAAAGTCAGCGGTTTTACAAGTACTAGAGATAGCGGGGTAGGATTCATCTATAAGTTAACACAGCTGTATTTAATTTATGGTTATGCCAATGTACAAACACACCAAATAGAGGATATACATTAGATTGGACAGAAAATAGTCATCTATCGCAGTTTTCTTCAAGCCCTGGTCTGTGAGCGGCTTGAGAAAAGTTTTATTTAAGCAGCCCTCAAAGAAAGAAGGCCTATAGCTTATTGGTTCCTGGTAGGCGTACAGTAAATGTTGGTACACAGGGCTTGTACACTGAGTGTACAAAACATTAAGAGCACCTTCCCAATATTGCATTGCACCCCCATACCCCTTTGGCCCTCAGAACAGACTAAATTAGTCATGGGCATGGACTCTACAAGGTGTCGAAAGCATCCCATAGGGCTGGTCAATGTTGACTCCAATGCTTCCCACAAGTTGTGTCAAGTTGGCTGGATGTCCTTTGGGTGGTGGACCATTCTTGATACACAAGAAACTGTTGAGTGTTGCAGTTGTTGACACCGACTACCATACCTCTCAATTGTCTCAAGGCTTAAAAATCCTTCTTTAACCTGTCTCCACGCCTTCATCTACACTGATTGAAGTGGATTTAACAAGTTACATCAACAAGGGATCACAGATTTCACCTGGTCAGTCATGGAAACAGCAGCTGTTCAAAATGTTTTGTACACTCAGTGTATATAAATCTCGGCCTATAACTTAGTGAACTAAGGTTCACATTGGGCCTATTGATTGGGCCTATTGATATTTCTACAGATGTGATGTGATGATTGACCTTGTAATAATCCTCTCGCTTCCCCGTTTGTGTTTTCCAGACACTAATATGAGGAAGCCTTTACATGCCCCAGACCCTGGAGAACATCAGGAGCCAGTCGGTTGTTGTGTTTAGAGGACTATGCTCTCCTCGACACCGTAAGGCAAGTGCTCGTGCTAAACCAGCCAGAGCAGCCTCACAGCCAGCCTCAGCCTCCACCTATGCAACAGCGATGGAATTGATGCTCCCAGGTGCTGACATGGGGCCCCAGAAGGACTCCTTCCCCCTGAGCAGAAGGCATCACTACCTCCACGTCCGGAGAAAACTGAGGCCCATAAGGATTCTAGCTTTCGTCCTCAGCATTGTGACTCTCAGCACAGTCTTCTCATTGGGTGCCTTCCAGTGGACTACTTCTTCTACTGGGCGTGATGGAAATGGAGGGGATCTACTTTCCTCCTCCCCCGCTGCTATGTCCGGGGGAGACCTACTGCAGTCGGCCCCCCGCAGAACACTGCTCACCACCAAGCACCAGGGAGGCCACAACGTCTCTATGATGGAGGACATGCCCGTGGCCATGAAGTCTTCCATGGATGAGATGAACCAGGGGGACTACCCCACGGATCTCTTCAACCTGGAGGAGAGAAGGCAGGGGGCTGTGGGTCTGCACATGTTTGGGATGTTGTACATGTTCATCGCCTTAGCCATTGTGTGCGACGAGTTCTTTGTCCCGGCCCTAACTGTGATCACAGAGAAACTTCAAATCTCAGACGACGTTGCCGGGGCAACCTTCATGGCGGCCGGGGGTTCTGCCCCGGAGCTTTTCACTTCCGTCATCGGGGTGTTCGTCTCCCACAGCAACGTGGGCATAGGAACCATTGTGGGTTCGGCCGTGTTCAACATCCTGTTTGTCATCGGGATGTGCGCGTTGTTCTCCAAGGAGGTTCTCCAGCTGACCTGGTGGCCCCTCTTTAGAGACGTCTCCTTCTACATCATTGGTCTGTTGATGCTCATCCTGTTTTTTTTGGATAACCAGATCTTTCTGTGGGAAAGTATCGCCTTGCTGATGTGCTACTTGAGTTATGTGACATTTATGAAGTTCAACGCAAATGTAGAGACCTTCATAAAGAGTAAATTGGGCCAGAATCAAGTAGATGAGGTGGAGGCCGCTCCTAAGGTGAGTTTTGCCGCCACCTTTTCCTCCCCAGATGTATTCTTAACTCACGTTCCTTTTGCTTTTGGCAGGAGGCTGCACGCGTGCAGCGTAAGGAAAGGGTATTTAAAAGTCGTCCTGAGGGCCAGGTAAACGGACAGACGCCAAACCTCTGCCTGCCCAGGGATTAACATTGGGTTTAGCTGCATGTCACCTGTGCATGGCCTCACAGAGATGGCCCTCCCTATTCGTGCTGACTAAGTCAAACCACCAAGCAGGTCGCTCCATGGAGTCTTCCATCCACTCCCATATTAAATAACAGGCCTCTGAGCCCTTTGCAAAGCTGGCTCACCATACATACAGCCCTCGCAGTAGTCAGTCAACCAACTTTACGCAAATCTAGTTTTCCCTTAAACATTTTAAACATACACAAGACATATTTACACAGACAATGTTTAGGAAATGTATATGCCATTTAAGTAATAAATATGTAGACTTTTTAATCTTCTTGATGATGGATACTGTAATTACACACCATTTATTAACTTTGTCATTAACATCGACCTATAGGAAATCAGTTACACATTAACTGGTTTACTGAATTCAGTGGTCTGTGGTTATCTGAGGGAGTCTTAAACATTGGAACCAACCAGCTGTCGACTTATACCAGGAATTGTCAATCTCTGTAATGGGCTGCAAATGGGGGAGGTTGGTTGCTCTGACGAGGTCTCAATGTTTGGAGATTCCAATTCCTATTATCAACATGGCCCCAGAGGGTAGCTTTGTGTGGCCACATTTCTTCAAAGGATCGACACGTTTGAGTGGATAGGCCCGACAATGTGCACTGCACAGTGTGTCCCCTTGAACCGACTTCTCAACAGCTGTATTCAATCAACATCTCTTCATGACCAGAGTTGAGAAAAAGACAGTAGGCTAAAGTAGCTTGAGCACTCACTGTTTTCTCAAAACTCCCACGTGTACTTTATTATCAAGATCGGCTAGCTAGTATTTTTCCAGAAATGCTGGTCCTTATGTAAGAAAACAACAGATTTGAGGATTGAGACTTTAAAAGGAGGCTGTACATACATTTCCATGGGATAAAACATTTAGGGTCCGACCCCAAAAAGACACAGCGAATAAATTGATGTGCGTAGATATAGATCAAATACATTTTTTTAAAATACAAAAATAAACTGCATCATTATCATTCAAAACTCTACTGTTGTGACATATCTCCTACATGTGTCCGACCTGCTGTGTTCTTGTCTTTGTCTTCAGTTGGAGTCTGATTCATTGCTCTCAGATGTTATATACTCAGAGTCACACTCTTACGGAGCCCAGGTGAACCCTAGCTGGATGTTGGCTGTGATTGTTAGGGCTTACCTGTAGCTTTTTTTTTTTTACCTGTATTGCATCCCAATTCAGGTCTTCAGGGGTTTATACTTTAATACTACTGTGCAATTTGGACTAGATTATAGGCCTGTATTTGGCATTTAGAAGACAATGATATCCATATGTACTAATTATTATCATCGTCACACCACATTGAGACACTAGATATTGTAAAGAAATATCTAGCAATGAGGTTTGATATAATGATTCCAGCAAGCAGTACTTTAAAAATACCTAGTTAAATTCATTAATGGTAACTAAGTTACGAGCCATTTTTTTCTCTCCTAAAAATACGGACCAATGTTGTAGTGACAGCAACATTTAGTGGGTGGCAGCAAACCTTGCTCTTACATCTTTACATAACATGCAAGTATCTGATCAGTGGTTATTTGATGTGTGGTATGTTCAGTTTACACCTCGGATCTTAACGTTGAGATGAAAGTGCCATTATTAAACCCGACTTGAAGAGGTGGTTACTATTTCTATCATCAAGGGGATATAAAAACTCTTGTTTGTATTCCGTCCTTCGGGGAAAACTGCCCTGGTCACAGGAAGTCTCTCATCCTTGTACTGGTCTGACTCCTCAGGGATTTCTTTTAACCAGCCAGCACATGATGTACGACTTGCTTGCCCTCATATGTCTGTAGTTCTTAAGTAATCCCTCTGCAAATCCTCCAATCCATTTACCACAGCTAATTTTAGCCAGGTGCTACTGCTGGTGTGGAGATCAAAACTCACTCAACACTAGGAAAAGTTTTATTTAAAAATGTTAACCAATTGTGTTTGTTTTGTCATTCAGAGTAAAGTCTGTGCTTTTAACCCAAGCCAAATATATGTAGAGAGATATGTAGAAATATGTAAGACGGTGGAAGTCAGGAAGAACTCAACCTACTTGATTATTCTAAGACTCCAATCCTTCTTAAACCCTTAACTGATTACCATTTGTGACGACAGCAAATATAAAGCAACAGACTCCTGGGCCCCGTTTCCCAAAAGCATCTCAAGACTAAGTTCATTGTTAGAACCCTCGAAGGAGCATCGTTAAAGCTCCGAGCTGTTTTCCAAAACCATCGTTAGTAAAGTTGCACTTGAAAACGTTCGTTATTTACCAACTGCCTCCGGACCACTCGTACAACAGCCAAGTGTGTCGTTAGATGCTTAATTGCCCTTCTGCGTTACTTTATAGTTACTTTATACACAGAAGATCTCCACTAAACATAGGCGCCAACATCTTGATGCTATCTGAATCTTCTGTGACCAGCCGGTAACTTCACAGATAACTTCTGTGACCAGCCGATAACGAAGCTACACATTTGCCAATGTTTTTGCAATTGTTACAAGCAAGGGATACAAATATTCTTAAATTAAAAACAAGATGACTGCATTAAAATATAAGTACAATATAGACCGATATATTTAAACCATACTGAAATCAATTTCATGTTCAATCAGAATTTTTTTGTTGTTGCTAATTCTAAGCTACTGTATGTAATTGCCTCAATACATTTAATGTTGTGTCACATGTGCCCAATACCTAATTTGTGATAGTGTATTATTATAGGGTTAGCATTAAAATAATGTGCCCAAATATTTGCAGCCATAAGTGATAATGTGTGTATATATATATATATATATATATATATATATATATATATATATATATATATATATATATAGGAGCTGAACCGTCGTCAGTATTGTGGAATAATTCTACTGTTAAAGTAAGACTTGGAAGGCAAAAGCTGAGATGACAGCGGTGCTGCATTTCGTTCGATCCTATCAGTATCGATACATGAACCAACAACACTAAACGTTTTGTGAAACGCATATGATATTCAGCTGCTATAGGCAAGATGCACGGTTAAAACACTCCTAAGCTTAATGCTGCTTAAGCTTAATGCTGCATTTTTTTTTTAAAACAATCTATTAACATGGTTTTGGAACACTATAATTTGTTTATAAGCATGATATCTGTAGTTATAGTTTATGGTTGACGTAGCTTGTTGGCCATTAGCCAATCAACGTTTCTTGACAAAGTTCAAAGCTCGTGAATGCATGATGCATCCAACTGCATTTATGACTTCACAACTTGAAATGACGTCCTTCCCACTTGGTTAGGGAACGCAGCATTAGTTCCATCGCTATCGGGAATCGGGCCCTGGGCATGATGTGACCAACCTGCTGCAGCTGACTGACTAAAGCTGACTAACTAAAAACACAGAAGCCTACAGTGACTCAAAGAATGAACAATGAACAGCAGAGGATCTTTTCCACATTACGTTTCTCTACATCCTCTATATATATACACACTGAACAAAAATGTAAACGCAATATGTAAAGTTGGTCTCATGTTTCATGAGCTGAAATAAAATATCCCCAAAATGTTCCATATGCACAAAAAGCTTATTTCTCAAAAATGTTGTGCACATCCCTGTTAGTGAGCATTTCTCTTTTGCCAAGCTAATCCATTCACCTGACAGGTAGGGCATATCAAGAAGCTGATTAATAAACAGCATGATCATTACACAGGTGCACCTTGTGCTCTGGACAATAAAAGACCAGTACAATGTGTAGCTTTTTGGAATGTTCGAACAGAGCTGTTGCCGGAAAACGTAATGTTAATTTCTCTACCAAAAACTGCATCCAATGTTGTTCTAAAGAATTTGGCAGTACATCCAACTGGCATCACAACCGGAGACTACGTGTATGGTGCTGTGTGGGCGAGTGGTTTGCTGATGTCAATGTTGTGAACAAAGTGGAGTTATGGTATGGGCAGGCATAAGCTATGGACAATGAATACAATTGCATTTTATCGATGGCAATTGAATGCACAGAGATACCGTGACGAGATCCTGAGGCCCATTGTCGTGCCATTCATCCGCGGCCATCAACACGTTTCAGCTACAAATGGCCTAGTTCTTCCATGGCCTGCATACTCACCAGACATGTCACCCATTGAGCATGTTTGGGATGCTTTGGATCGACGTGTATGACAGCGTGTTTCAAAGTTCACGCCAATATCCAGCAACTTCACACAGCCATTGAAGAGAAGTGGGACAACATTCTACAGACCACAATCAACAGGGGAAGCAGGTAGCCTAGTGGTTAGAGCATTGGGCCAGTAACCAAAAGGTTACTAGATCGAATTCTTGAGCTGACAAGGTAAAAATCTGTCATTCTGCCCCTGAACAAGGCAGTTAACCCACTGTTCCTAGGCCGTCTTTGTAAATAAGAATTTGTTCTTAACTGACTTGCCTAGTTAAATAAAAACAGCCTGATCAACTCCATGCGAAGGAGATGTGTTACACTGCATGAGGTAAATGGTGGTCACACCCGATACTGACTGGTTTTCTGATCCACACCCCTACTTATTTTAAAAGGTATCGGTGACCAACAGATGCATATCTGTATTCCCAGTCATGTGAAATCCATAGATTAGGGCCTAATGAATTTATTTCAATTGACTGATTTCCTTATATGAACTGTAAAATTGTTGAAATTGTGGCATGTTCCGTTTATATTTTTTGTTCAGTATAATACACTAGCGTATAGTACTTAGAATGAAGCAACGTATTGGGAATGCATTCTAAATAGTATGCTAGTATGGACATTGGAACTCATGTGTAAGAGCTTTTGACGAGCATGATCTGACTGCACTAGGAAGTGTTTGCCGGCAATTTTTTGTTGTTGCAAGAGACAAGAAGACCGCATGCTTATTTTGCAGGGCAAAATTCTCACTGATGTTTTAGATAGAAAGCAACGACCAGTGTTCACGTATTTCCATCAACATTTTTCCTTTCAATCATGCCTCTCAATGACATGTAAATGATTGTGGACCATTTTTGTAAATGTCCATGCTTCCATAATCATTAGTACAGGGCCCTCCAACCCTGTTCCTGGAGAGCTACCGTCTTGTAGACTTTCACTTTAAACCTAATCAAGCGCACCTGATTCTAATAATTACCTGGTTGATAAGCTGAATCAGGTTAGTTACAACTGGGGTTGGAACGAAAACCTACAGCTTTCCAGGAGAAGGGTTGGAGAGCCCTGCGTTATTGTAATGTTTCCCTTAATTTGTGAGGGTTCACATCCTGCGCTAAACCCCAGGGCCACAACTGACCAATCAGCTACACTGCGTTTCATTGTCTCGGAAATAGGGTTATGCTCCAGTCTTTATTATTAATTGTAACTAAAAGTGTACTTGTATTGTTATTGAGTTAACTTCTTTCCCATGAAGAAAGGGTACCGGTAACACACTTAACATTGTATTCTATATCCAATATCTTCTATATTCAATGGACACCGGGGTCTTTAAGGGTTGTAACACCACCCAAGTCACAACCATTATTCAACCCAATACAGAATAAGTGTAATAAAAGTGTGAGGTTCGAATCAAACGTCACATCGTGACATGTGAAGGTTGTTATGAGAGTTAACATGAAGGGGTTGAAATGACTGTTCTAAATACGGTTATCTCTGTGGATTAGTCCTCTCTAAGTCTGGGAGCTTGGCGGGTCAAGTGGACACAATTGACTTCTGCCTTGCAAGGATACTTGCAGAAACTCCCGGCTTCGCAGAAAGCCTCTTGGCTGGCTGGCTGTCAGCCTTATGGCATTTACGGCTACAGTATACTGTGAATAATTGTTATTTCGGAAAGCGTCACGTGTTCCTTATAAAGATCTTAAAGATCATTTTGTTTGGCAGTTTGAATGAATTACACTTTAATTAATCGCATTACACAACAAGGCAGTTAACCCACTGTTCCCCGGGTGCCCGAAGACGTGGATGTCGATTAAGGCAGCCGCCCGCACCTCTCTGACTCAGAGATGTGGAAGACACATTTCAGTCGAATGCGTTCAGTTGTTCAACTGACTAGGTATCCCCCTTTCCCTTTCCTTCCCTAACATGCACTTTCCAATGGAGCAGTTACCTTCTGCGGTGCAAGTTTGATTGAATTCCAGGCATTGCTATTTCCTGTTATTGAGGCACTGAAAGAAGTATAAAAAAAAAATATGCCTTTGATATATGTTGATTTTCTCTTCCAGATATTTGTTTTAGTACAGTGTGTGCATGTATGCATGTCCAGTTGGTGTGTTTGCTTGTATGTTTATGTATGGAGAGTATGAAAACCCTGCAAATTCCCTCTCCAAGCCATTTCCCAGCATTTTTGGTAAATATTCTTTTAGCTATGAGGACATGTCTAGTGTTTGATTGCGCTTCTACAGCAAAAACACTTTGTGGAAAATAGTACTTAAAGTAACTTTAAAAAAAAAAAAGTATATTTCCAGCGTTATTGTAGAGGTTTAAAGGGAGTTAGGGCGCCCAAGCTACTTGATATAAAAACAATGGCAGTGAATGTAAGAGATCCCTATTAATCAATTAACTTTAATTAACTTCAATTACCCTGTTTGTGGATCAAATGGATCACCCATTAGTGCATTGTTTACTCAATCCCAGATTCTGTACCCAGAGACATCTATGCCTCTATCATTTTGGCAAGAGTTAATAACTATCAATTTGATGATGTTCTATTATAATGATAGGAATCACAGTTCCTCCTGTGCTCCGGTGTTATTTTTGGTATTTGTTTTTATATGTAGAGTCATACATAATTCACCTCAAAATGAATTTCTCGATAGGCCTACAGAATTTGTCAAATCATTATTTGACCTTTAATAAATCCCTTTCCTGCAGTCAAATGACCAAATCGCCCTCCAGTGGCCTAGTTGGAATGTTAAAATGTTTCATAATTTCGTAATTAATCAACATTCAAAAATTCAACACAGAAAATCCAGTGTTTGTATGTCAAATGGTTTTGTTATAGTTAAGTCTTCTGTGATGCATATAAAGTGTAATGTTGGGGATGCAAACCCAAAACGGAATACATTTCAACTCTATATCTGACATAGTACAGGGTCTTCTTTTTTAAAGTCCATAACCATGTGTGTGAGTTGTATACATTTGTTTCAAAGTAGATTGGTTTAAGACTACCAAGAAACACATTGTGACCCTAATTTAGCCCACTGCAGTAAAGGGTTCATGCTATAAGCTATAGCCAGTATAAGGCCAATTACTTTTCAGTTGAACAAAGATGGATTTGTAAAGTATTATTGCTACATTTGTATCGTGTCGACCCCATTTGTTTCTACCCCATTTGTTTCTTTGTTTCTACCCCATTTGTTTCTACCCCATTTGTGGCTACGCCAAAAACCTCGAGTATTCTCCAAACCCACTCCCTTCCTGACCTAGGATTCTATTTCTACACGGTCCGTGTTTATGTCCTGTCGACGTCAAATCCCCAAAATCAAACGCATTCATCGCGTACACATTTTACAGCAGGTATAAAAGGTGCAGTGAAATGTTTGTGTGCTAGGGACGATAATGGCGCCCATTTCAGACCACATTACACACAGCAGACCAACTGTTAAGCAAACTGGTCAGTGTGGAGAGAACGGGACAGGTTAGAAATGCGACCGTGTGGCGGTGTTTTGGCGGTGGTTTCCGAGGGGATAAAAGGTACCATGTCTGTACATTTGACATTTTAGTCATTTAGCAGGCGCCCTTATCCAGAGCGACTTACAGGGGGAACAAGTTAATTGCCTTGCTCAAGGGCACACCGGCAGATTTTTCACCTCGTCGGCTCGGTGATCCGAACCAGGGGCCTTTCGGTTACTGGCCCAGTGTTCTTAAACTGCTAGACTAAATGCCTCCCACAGTAAGCCAGGCCACAATGCAAACCTCCAGCAGTTCTCCATCTTGCCAATCCATCCATTCCTAACCCTAAGCTCTGGCAGCAGATGCTCTGCAGGTTATTAGGCTCAATGCCTAATAAATAACCTGTATGACCCGTTAGGGCCATGTGAGCATTAGGCAACAGCCAACCGCCAGGAATCAAACACAGCACAGGGCCTTAGCCTGCCTTATTGGAAAGGCCTAAGTCTGTGTGCTCACATGGCTAACGCTCATCCGCTAACACTTTGAGAGACAGCTACTAGTGGCTCTGGATGGATCCTCCTAACCCCAATGAAATCCTTAACTAGACGACATGACTCGGTCTACATTGATACAAACTGGTTGTGTAATTGGTTGTCCCATTTTGTCCCAAATAGCAGGGCTGTTCAGGGTTTTCAACTCTGCTAATTAAAGAAAATAGCTGAAATTCTGTATTTTTTTTTATTGGTAATCATAGTCTATAATTATTTTATTGAATCATACAATAGTTAACTACAGTATGGCTAACGCTTGGCCTATGTCTGCTTAGTCAAATTGCTCCTGTAACTCAAGACTTTTAGCTCCTATAATTCAAGATGTTCCTTCTTCCATTTTTAAAGGAAATAAATATTAGGATTGTCATGTATTCCCATTCGCTTGTTTTGTGGTGTGAAGATACACAGTTCGCTATAGTATAACACTGTGTCTGACCACAGCAAGCTGCTGAGGTGTTGCATAGTTTTGTCGTCTTTGCGCAGGGTTTCAGTGAAGTTATTCACTCATTTCATATCATTGATTTACAGTGCCGTCATAAAGTATTCAAACCCCTTGACTTTTCCCCACATTTTGTTGTGTTACAGCCTGAATTTAAAATGGATTACATTTAAAAAGAAAATGATGTCACTGGCCTACATGCAACACCACATGATGGCAATGTTTTTCACATTTTTCTCTCCAAATGAATTAAAAAGGGAGACCTACTGCTTGCTTTGGTATCATACTGTACCTTACATTCCAAACAAAAAAAGCAGTATGCTTTCTCAATTTAATTTCTCTCTCAAACGGTTGTGTAAAACGGGATTCTGTCTCCACAACTGTAATGTATATGTCCTCTGAAGAACTGTTGGCTTTAGATTAGAGGAGCTGCATCTGTAGGTTTTAAAAGCTTTTTGTCTTCCCAACTGCCAAGTATTCCCAGCTGCATTACAACCTGTACATTCTCCATGGGTCATTTTGCAACCGGCTTAGCTATTGACCGTTTGATATCCTGATAATTTATCATGACGGCTGCTTCTATTTCATTCATTAGGCAACACCGTCTTGTCAATAACTAGCACTTCCTGGCAGATGATGTTTTCTGTTTAAGCGCGATTTCGTGTGACTTCATACATGCACGTCTTTCTCTTTACCTCTTCCCTTTGAAGGCAACCACGGGTGACGACGAAAACAAGTTGACGGTACGTTTATATTCTGTCGTGGCATCTTCATCTGTATTTATATGTGTCATGTTGACAGTACTGAATATCCAGTGTTCTTATTCAGCAAGCACACAAAGCACGTTGCCATAGACAGCAATGCTGCAAGAATACAATTCACTGTGCATACCACTTTGTTCAACTGCGGACCACTCCAAATATCCATGTATTTAGAGTGTTGGCCCAATGCCGTTTCTGCATTATGACACATTTACATGACACTTCAACATTCAACATGGCAGCCATGTTAGCTCCCCACTAACGAATGATTTACTTGGGGAATATTTCCCCCAAAATATTATAAAACTGAATGTCTAGGAGCATTATGATGCATTTACATGACACAGCAACATTCTATAACAGCCATGTTAGCTCCCCATTAACATTACATGGGCAATATTTAAACAATGCTATGTAACTGAACGCCCAGAATTAGAACAAAAGTTGACCTAACTCTCTAAATATATGAACTCTCTAAATATATGCCGCTGGTTTGCACTACAAGGCACTGCATTATTGACACTCACGCACTTGACACGTCGCACTGTGTATTCACTGTGCATACCACTTTGTTCAACTGCCTCATTGTTACACCACTGTGTATTCACTGTGCATACCACTTTGTTCAACTGCCTCATTGTTACACCACTGTGTACCAAATACACATATGCATTGTGAGCTCACGGTTGGGGTCAATCCAGGAAAGTAAAATTGAAACTCAATTCATACATTGAATTTCAGTTCACTTGACTGAATTGAAAACCACATTGACTCCACCCCTGCAGTTTTAGATTAGAGCTATGTAATGAAGCTGTAGATTAAAGCTTTGTATAGAAGCTATAGAAGATCTAGTATTGAAGCTATAGATGATCTAGTATTGAAGCTGTAGATTAGAGCTATGCATTAAAGCTATAGATGATCTAGTATTGAAGCTATAGATTAGAGCTATGCATTAAAGGATCTAGTATTGAAGCTATAGATTAGAGCGATGCATTACAGCTATAGATGATCTAGTATTGAAGCTGTAGATTAGAGCGATGCATTAAAGGATCTAGTATTGAAGCTATAGATTAGAGTGATGCATTAAAGCTATAGATGATCTAGTATTGAAGCTATAGATTAGAGCGATGCATTAAAGCTATAGATTATCTAGTATTGAAGCTATAGATTAGAGCTATGTATTAAAGCTATAGATTATCTAGTATTGAAGCTATAGATTAGAGCGATGCATTAAAGCTATAGATGATCTAGTATTGAAGCTATAGATTAGAGCTATGTATTAAAGCAATAGATTATCTAGTATTGAAGCTATAGATTAGAGCGATGCATTAAAGCTATAGATGATCTAGTATTGAAGCTATAGATTAGAGCTATGCATTAAAGCTATAGATGATCTAGTATTGAAGCTATAGATTAGAGCTATGCATTAAAGGATCTAGTATTGAAGCTATAGATTAGAGCGATGCATTAAAGCTATAGATGATCTAGTATTGAAGCTATAGATTAGAGCTATGCATTAAAGCTATAGATTATCTAGTATTGAAGCTATAGATTAGAGCGATGCATTAAAGCTATAGATTATCTAGTATTGAAGCTATAGATTAGAGCTATGTATTAAAGCTATAGATTATCTAGTATTGAAGCTATAGATTAGAGCGATGCATTAAAGCTATAGATTATCTAGTATTGAAGCTATAGATTAGAGCTATGCATTAAAGCTATAGATTATCTAGTATAGAAGCTATAGATTAGAGCTATGCATTAAAGGATCTAGTATTGAAGCTATAGATTAGAGCGATGCATTAAAGCTATAGATGATCTAGTATTGAAGCTATAGATTAGAGCTATGCATTAAAGCTATAGATTATCTAGTATTGAAGCTATAGATTAGAGCGATGCATTAAAGCTATAGATTATCTAGTATTGAAGCTATAGATTAGAGCTATGTATTAAAGCAATAGATTATCTAGTATTGAAGCTATAGATTAGAGCGATGCATTAAAGCTATAGATGATCTAGTATTGAAGCTATAGATTAGAGCTATGCATTAAAGCTATAGATGATCTAGTATTGAAGCTATAGATTAGAGCTATGCATTAAAGGATCTAGTATTGAAGCTATAGATTAGAGCGATGCATTAAAGCTATAGATGATCTAGTATTGAAGCTATAGATTAGAGCTATGCATTAAAGCTATAGATTATCTAGTATTGAAGCTATAGATTAGAGCGATGCATTAAAGCTATAGATTATCTAGTATTGAAGCTATAGATTAGAGCTATGTATTAAAGCTATAGATTATCTAGTATTGAAGCTATAGATTAGAGCGATGCATTAAAGCTATAGATTATCTAGTATTGAAGCTATAGATTAGAGCTATGCATTAAAGCTATAGATTATCTAGTATAGAAGCTATAGATTAGAGCTATGCATTAAAGGATCTAGTATTGAAGCTATAGATTAGAGCGATGCATTAAAGCTATAGATGATCTAGTATTGAAGCTATAGATTAGAGCTATGCATTAAAGCTATAGATTATCTAGTATTGAAGCTATAGATTAGAGCGATGCATTAAAGCTATAGATTATCTAGTATTGAAGCTATAGATTAGAGCTATGTATTAAAGCTATAGATTATCTAGTATTGAAGCTATAGATTAGAGCGATGCATTAAAGCTATAGATTATCTAGTATTGAAGCTATAGATTAGAGCTATGCATTAAAGCTATAGATTATCTAGTATTGAAGCTATAGATTAGAGCTATGCATTAAAGCTATAGATTATCTAGTATTGAAGCTATAGATTAGAGCGATGCATTAAAGCTATAGATTATCTAGTATTGAAGCTATAGATTATCTAGTATTGAAGCTATAGATTAGAGCTATGCATTAAAGCTATAGATTATCTAGTATTGAAGCTATAGATTAGAGCGATGCATTAAAGGATCTAGTATTGAAGCTATAGATTAGAGCGATGCATTAAAGCTATAGATGATCTAGTATTGAAGCTGTAGATTAGAGCGATGCATTAAAGCTATAGATGATCTAGTATTGAATCTATAGACTATCATCTGGTATAGAGACGTTAAAGCAGCCTATGCTCTTGGTCTCTACTGCAGGCCAAGCCCCGTCTCCAGAGAGGAGGCTCATCAGCCTCCCTCCACAACACCCTGATGAGGAATAGCATTTTCCAGCTCATGATCCACACCCTGGACCCTCTCAGTGAGGGGGAGGGACTGGGGGGTAAAACAACAGGTTTTTTTTGTCACACCTTCAATATAGACACACTTCCAATATCTATATTTGATGTATTTGATTCAATATGTTTCTGTATTAGACATGTTTTCATAATTTCTCATTAATGGAAACCAAGTCAAATATTTGTAATGTTTTGTTTTATGTTTCCATCAGTGGGGAATCCGTAGCTAGGTTTCATATCGTTAGGGTTTATCACTGACTCTATGCAGCAACGATTGTGTTTCAGGGCGATTCAAAGAGAAGGCCTCCATTCTCCACAAGATGGCCAAACAGAAATGTCAAGATGGTGGGGATGGGGAGAAACCCAACGGTGTCGCAGGTGAGCTTTACATTTCAAATGTACGTAAATGTTAAATATGCTAAAATACTTTATACGTGTTATATACTATATTAAAAACTGGGTGGTTCCAGCCCTGAATGGTGATTGCCTGAAAGCCATGGTATACGAGACCGTATACCATGGGTATGACAAAACATATATTTTTACTGTTCTAACTACATTTGTAACCAGTTTATAATATCAATAAGGCACATCTGGGGTTTGTGGTATATGGTCAATATACCATGGCTAAGGGCTGTGTCCAGGCACTCCGTGTTGCGTCTTGCTTAAGAACAGCCCTTAGCCGTGGTATATTGGCCATATATCACACTCCCTCAGGCCTTATTGCTTAAATATACTGTATATACATAATATATATTATATTACATCCTCCAGTGACTCTAACTCCTGGCCTCTTTCTCTCTCTGTCTGTCTGTCTGAGCAGACAAAAACATCCCCAACAGTTCCAACGTCACAGTGGAAGTCACTTCGCCTGCAAATGGCGACGTAGGACCGGTAGGCTTTGTCTACCAAATACCTCCAAAATCAGTGACATGATGTTTAAGAGAGTAACTGACACACACACATGTTTAAGAGAGTAACCCCCCCCCCTCCCCTCTGTCTGGTAGGCGGAGGAGGAGGAAGATGAGGATGCTCCTCTGAGTTTGGAGTGGCCGGAGACGAACCGCAAACGAATAACGTATCTCCTTATCCTCCCCATCGTCTTCCCCCTGTGGCTCTCTCTGCCGGATGTCAGGAGAGAGGCAAGTGGAGCTGCTCCTCAGACTACATTAACATTTGGGGTGTAGCTACGGTTGGTTGATTGATTTGTGAAAGTCTATGACACTTTAAAAAAGGACAACCTTTCTTTATTTTTCTTTTTTGCAGACTTCCACAAAATTCTTCCCCATAACTTTCATTGGTTCCATCTGTTGGATTGCTGCCTTCTCCTACCTCATGGTGTGGTGGGCTCATCAGGTAAGCCCCTCCCTGACACATGTCACTTTCATTCTGAGCCAATCAAAGCATAGGGTTTGGTGTCAATCATTACCTCACCTCACCTATGGCCTTTTGATTATGGTGGAAGCGTATCAGTCTGTGTGTGACCACGACACATAATCAAGAGCCAACCAATCCAAACAAGATCCAGTCAATCGATTGAGTTCCAGCCGTGCCTGACGTCATAACGCCAAATCTGATTCTTTGTCTTTGTTTGAACAATGTAGTTAACCCATTTTTACTCTCAGGTTGGAGAGACCTTCTGGATTACAGAGGAGATCATGGGATTGACCATATTAGCAGCTGGTACATCAATTCCTGATCTAATCACCAGTGTCATTGTAGCCCGGAAAGGCCTTGGTGACATGGCTGTGTCCAGCTCTGTGGGCTCCAACATATTTGACATTACCGTGGGGTAAGTCGGTCCAAAAGCACATTTAAAATGCTGTTTGCATGAATGAGTCATTTAAAAAAATGTTTTCTCAGGCAAGCTCTATCGCTGCACATTTGCAGTGTGACAGTAGTTTTGCACAGATCTATGATCTTTTGCATGACAAAAATGTCAACCTAGAAGTCAAGGCTCAACTGCAACTATGTTTTCACTTTACCACCATATAGTCAACTCTAGACAGTAACGGTACATGTGATTCCTCTGTTTCTCCGGCTACCCTTCCAGCCTGCCGTTCCCTTGGCTCATCTACGGCCTGGTCAATGACTTCAAGGCGGTGCAGGTGAGCAGCAACGGCCTGTTCTGCGCCATCGTGCTCCTCTTCCTCATGTTGCTCTTCGTCATCATCTCCATCGCCTCCTGCAAGTGGAAGATGAGCAAGGTGCTGGGAGGCCTCATGTTTTTACTGTACATCTTCTTCCTGGTAACCAGTGTCATGCTGGAAGACAAGATCATCATGTGTCCCATCTCCATCTGAAGGCCCCTCTTCAACCCCAACCTCCTGGAAACACAAACACACCTCTCTCTCACACACACATACAGTACACATGATCAATTGATCCTCCCATTGTCAATGGGGGCTTCCATTGGGAGGAGCAGTAGAAAACTAGCATGACTTGATTGATTGATTCCAAATGCCTGAGCACAACCTGCAAATGATAATTTGTGAACTTTGAGCAGGGCAGACGGACCTGTCGATGAGGGATTGATTCACGATGCTACTGCCCAATGGGATGGGTTTCTCCCCACATCACATGACCACATCTGAGAGCTTCCATTGGTTTAAATCTGTCGTTAACTGACAAACAGGCGATTGTAATCACGCCCATGTCGGAGAGTAGGGGACCACGTCTGGTTACTCTAATCCAGAGGACGATGTGATATGATTAGAGAATAGATTTGAATATGTCAGGTATCAACTGTCCGTCAAATCCGTCAAAAACTTTGATGGCTGTATGAAGTGGAGCTCTGGAAAAGGTCCTGCAGGTCCTAACCAGAAAGTGGAACCTGGCAGAGAAATGGAAGAGAGGTTCATCAGATGCAAGAAATATCAAGGCATGAGGAACATGGTTGGATCCACCAACAGGTAGATTAAAGAGCAGCGCCTCAGCTTTCACAGAGTTTACCGAACTCCAGTAAATCGCGATCAATTTGCACAGGTCCTTGCTATAAGAGTGTCTGAGGATTGCGTGGATCAAGCGGAAGTGTTTTTCTTGATTTTTGTAAATTAGTTTTCAGTTGTATTTATATTACAATTGCTTAATTTGCAAAACCCAAAAGGTTTTTGTTCTCAAATCAAAATCTAGAATTTGTACAGTTCTGATTGGGCTTATAACTGTTACATGTTTGTATGGACTTGCAAAGTTTGGAAAGGTAAAGGTGTAAATGAAGAGAAAATGGTAGTAATATGACGAGGGTGGTTTTGTTTGGGACAATTTTGTGAAGTAAATATAATGTAGTATTTCTAATTTATCTTCTGTTTCTTAAACCCAACCCATATTTTCAAACTTGTTTGACATATAATATTAAGGTGAATCCAGTTGAGCAAATATATTGTACCTAATGCTACAACAATTTTATGGTTGAAAATGTAACAATACCATTTTTTTCCGGTAAAAGATATATACACTGTGCTCCACTTATTCTATACGCAAATCAGCTGAGGAACATGACAAGTGTAAATAGTTCAAACGGTCGACAGGTGTGATGTAGGGACACACTTTTTCAACCCCTTTTAATCAAATGTATTTATAAAGCCCATTTTACATCAGCAGATGTCAGCAGTCCTATACAGCAGTCCTATACAGCAGTCCTATACAGCAGTCCTATACAGCAGTCCTATACAGCAGTCCTATACAGCAGTCCTATACAGCAGTCCTATACAGCAATCCTATACAGCAGTCCTATACAGCAGTCCTATACAGCAGTCCTATACAGAAAGACTAAAACCCCAAACAATGCAGACGTAGAAGCAGATGTGAAGTGAAAATATATATAAAGGGGTTGTGAACTCTGTACAAATGATCAGTTTTCCATGTTTGATACAGTTTGTATGCTTCAGAATCATATCGGGATATAAATATCTATTTTTGATACGTAATTTGTTTGCTTGTTTTCTCTGTATAATAGAGCAAACAGTAACATGTATATCTGAATAACATCCTGTTTTTTTCTCTCACATGTGATCAACTGAACAGAATAAGGGGTTTAAGATTTTATATGGACCAAAAGCAAAATAGCATGTGAATGATATTCTCAGAATAATCGATAGTTATACACTGTAAAAAAAAAAATCTATATGTTTCTTCTCCACTATAAGATCGATCATAAAAAATGTCAAACTATTTAGTTGCTTCAGAATTGTTACCTTACCGTTGCTGTATGGGGCTTGCCCTTTGACTGGCAATGGCAAACCCTATCCCTATCACAGGATTCTCCAACCATGTTCCTGGCGCGCTACCTAGGTTTCCAATCCAACCACAGATGTAACTAACCTGAGTCAGTTGATCAACCAACTAATTATTAGAATCAGGTGCGCTAGATTAGGGTTTGAGCGAAAATGCATAAGACGTTAGCTCTCTAGGAACAGGTTTGGAGAGCCCTGCTCTAGCACATGAAGCATACAGTATGGGCATCACCACAATTAAGTTGTTTTCTTATAAATAATTGTTAAGATAACAAGCCCAATTTTGCAATACTTGTACCATAATAGTGACTTGTTATATTATCACATCCTAGTGGGCAAAAGTGGTGTAAAATATGTCTTTTGGAAAGAGATGTGCAGAGGAAACAACGTATTTTGAACCATATTTGCTCACTGGGATATGCTATATGTGATTTTTAACAATAATAATTGAACCATCTGAGACTGAATAGGCAACAACAACAAAAAGATCCACTATATTGACAACTAAAATAATGGATTATCTTTGCTAAAAGATTTTCCATGTACTACTGTAACCCCTTTCACTTTTTGTTAATTTCTCTAAGCCAATTTCATCATTGTCAATTTTGTTTTCTCTCGCGAATGCAATGTGTATGCATACAAACAGTTTGTAAACTGTAATGTAAACTGATAATGATAATTCCATATTCTGTTTAGACCAATATCACTTCCACTGCTTTAGGGTTTAATGTTATTGAGATGTATAGAACATGTTTAAAATACAGATAGCGTTCATGACTTTAGACATCCACGTTGCATTAATAAAGAAACACTTTCATATAGCGGGTTATTTCTTGATCTTTTTTTCAATGGATCTTATGCGTGTGTAACATTTAATGCATGGATGAGTAGGAAGGAAAGACGGTCAATATACAGAACTACATGGACCGCGTGGAAGTCTATCATAATAACACAGAACAAAGAATGAACGGCAATGCTTTTATATTTCTGTTACATACCATATATTTAAGTATGAATCGTGTATTTGAATCATAATCATGTATACTTGAATCATGTAAAATATTGTTTTAAAAAAATCACATCAGTCATTCTGTATAAAATGTCATATGATAATAAATGAAACTGTTTGAAATGTAGGTGTAAATTGCTTGGTTTCAGAATCAAATCACCCAAAACGAACATATCAAAATTATCCAATACATGTTGTCCTCTACCATATAATATATAGTATAGAAATATTAATTATAGGGTGCAATGGTGCATACATTATTAATTTGGTTACCCAAGAATACAAATTTGATATGCACAAGTACATAAGCCAGTAGCGCCACCTAATGGTTAAAAAGAAACACTGCAACCAGGGCCATATTCAGATGGAAAATATTGAAATATAAATGTCATGAATAGAGCTGTTAGGATTCCTTTTCTACTTGTCAGAGGCATCTTCGTTCTTCATAAAAATGTTATATCTGAACGTTCCACAAAGTTTCTCCCTGCTGAACGCCCTCTGGGTGTTGGTGGTAGTGGTGGTATTTGTAACATAATTTCGAAAGGGTTTTCTAATGATCAAATAACTTTTTTAAATGATAAACTTGGATTAGCTAACACAACGTGCCATTGGAACACAGGAGTGATGGTTGCTGATAATGGGCCTCTGTACGCCTATGTAGATCCGGAATATCTACACAGTCAGAGCAGACGAATTCAATAGACATGTATCATGGAATAACCTCTTACCTCGTCCATCCCAGAAGCGGCGAAGAAGATTCCAACCTCCTTTGCATATTTCTGGAGATCTCTATATTGTTCATGACTGAACTCTAGATGGCGTTTGTGTTCACCGTATGTCTTTCCCCAGGAATGTTTGGAGGTGTAGGGACGCTCCAGAGCACGCTTGTTGAACTTGTACTACTAGTTCACTCTTCTGGAATTTGGCGCAGTCTGCCCCACAGTCCTGTGAATTGATGCCAACATGAGTAAAAGCACCACACACACACACACACACACACACACACACAATTTCCGTTTATGCAAATCCATGCACAGCAGCAATACAGTATCAGGATCACAGCAGAAAATACCTTTCCCCTCAGTCCTGCCATTTCTACATGAGCTTTTGATTTGAGGTTATTAAAGGGAGATTTACATGGGAGGGATGCAAGATGATTTAGTTGCTCCACACTCAGACATGGATATGTGTGCCTTTCCAATGTCACCCACATTAAGGGGCAGTTTCCCTGACAGAGTCCAAAAATCATTGAGCATGCTTTTAGTCCAAAACTAGGCTTAATTTGTCCAGGCAAAATGTAAGAATGTCTCTTCATGTAGCTTCCATTACCTTGGCCATCTTGAATATTTTCTTTGGGATTTCAATATCTCACTGATGGTTCTGTCCAATTTCTGCAATAATGAAACAGGGGTTAGAACCCCGAATCATCCTGCCAGGACCAAGTTCGAATTTCAGAGGCATTTTCAAAATAAAGTGATACATTTAGTTGGTAAATGACTAAAAGTCTATGGCAAATAAAGCAAACTATTTTTTTAAGGGTGAGATTGTCAGAGGCAATCTTGCACGGTGGAGAAAGGAAGAGATTGCTTATCACCTGCCCTTTTATCCAGTTCCTTTTAGTCGGCCCATCCAATGATATGCCAATATCCTCATCCGTCAAACCGAAAGAGACAGGTAGGATTTTTTTTTGGTAGAGTCGTTTCTGTTTACTTTATGGAACTGTCAGTTGGCAAGAGCACAAGAAAATCTAGTAACAGGCAAAAAAAAGTGTGCCTTCAGACAGTATTCACACCCCTTGACTTTAAAAATATATATATTGTGTTAAAGCCTGAAAAAAATGTGGCAATCAAAAAGTGTGCAACTTTGAGCATGTGTCCATTAGGCCTATGGATTTTGTTTTTCAGCATGAATTAGATTGAGCAATATAAACTCCACTTTTATTCCGTAGGCTGGGATCCGCACTAAGCCGTTTTTACAAGAGCGCGTTTTTCACTGGCTGTCCACTGGTTTCAAAAACAATGATTGATAAGCAGCTTAAACTTCTAGAATTCAACCGTTATTGGGTTCAAATGCACATTTAGATTTGTGAACAGCCATTCACAACAACCACAATCCGTAAACGCAAATAATCGCAATGAGAGAGCAGCAGTGTGATTCACATCAATGCGCTGCGTAGATATCAATACTAAGTGATCTCCGTATCGCCGTAGACTACGCCACTACTGTCATCTTTACCTCCAAGCGTTTATTCAAATTGGATCATCTTTGGATGCCGACAGCAGTCGCATAATTGGAAGACATATATTGGATTGTGGCCTACAAAAACCTATTCCTGCTCTTTTCCCGCGATCCATCAAACACATTTGGTGTGTCGTCATAGTGGTCTCTGATTTTTGGTCAGACTCGCTCAGGTGGAACAAATTTAAATATTTTTTTCTGAATTTAAAACTAATCCTCGAAGTAATCATCTAGATTATCAGAAGTATCGGTAATCTGATTACAATACTTTTGCTGGTAATGAAACGATTACAGTTCCCGTTTTTAGTAATCCCTTCCACGTAATCCGTTACTCCCCAACCCTGTAAAATAGTAAAATAATGAAAAACCCTTGAATGAGTAGGCGTGTTCAAACTTTTGACTGGTACTGTATATCAAGGAAGTATTTCTATATTCCACAGAGTATTATCATATTAACTGTTCTGTACAGATGATGATCAGACTCACGTTACAAATGCTGGTTAACAATCCAATACATTTAGTTTAGATTGTTTCACAAAAGTAGTGCGCTAGTCTTTTACTAGTCCCGTATTAGCAGACCAATATTGACGTCATCAGCACAGGCAAATGGCTGCTGCAAGAAAACGTACGCTATCTGGATTTGAAGATGTGATTGATGGAAAAACAACGATTTTCAAAGACAGCGGCGAGAAGATACACGTTGCAGCCCTGATCCTAGCTAGGGGAGGCAGTAAGGGGATCCCCCTGAAGAATATAAAAGTTCTGGCCGGTGTCCCGCTCATCGGATGGGTTCTGAGAGCTGCGGTGGATTCCAAACAGTTTGACAGGTGATTCCGTTCAATCTACAATTGACTTTCCAATGTAGCTACAGTATATGGATTTGCTCTGAGGCTGTTAATAATAACTAGCTGCAACAAATGCATGTGACATTCTTGTTTTGCGTGCACGGATAATATTGTTCATCCTAGTGATAAAGTATATGTTGTCTATGATGATTGATGCATTTCGTCATATCTGTACATTATCAATTGTTTGTGTGTGAATATAAACCCATGTCAGATTCTTATTGAAATAGTTTGTCAAGAGGATGTTTGAAAATGAGCTGTCTCTGACTGTCTTGGCCACGCAAGACCGGATTGCATTGATGTAGTGGTGTACTTTAAAAAAAAATGTTTTACCTTTATTTAACCAGGCAAGTCAGTTAAGAACAAATTCCTATTTTCAATGACGCCTATGAACAGTGGGTTAACTGCCTGTTCAGGGGCAGAGCGACAGATTTGTACCTTGTCAGCTCTGGGGTTTAAACTTGCAACTTTCCGGTTATTAGTCCAACGCTCTAACCACTAGGCTACCCTGCCGCCCCACTTAAGTAAACGGTACTTAAGTAAAAATACTTTGCAGTATTTGCAATAATTATGTCGTTTTGTTGGGTATCTGTACTTTACTTTACTATTTATATGTTTGAGTACTTTTACTCCACTACATTCCTAAGGAAAATAATTTACTTTTTACTCCATCAATTTTCCCTGACACCCAAAAGTACTCGTTACATGTTGAAAATGGTCCAATTCACACACTTATAAAGAGAACATCCTTGGTCATCCCAACTGCCTCAGATCTTGCAGACTCACTAAACACAAATGCTTAATTTCTAAGTCATGTCTGAGTGTCTGAGTGCCCCTGCCTATCCATTAAAAAAAAAAAAAAAATAAAAAAACATGCCATCTGCCGTTTGCTTAAATACAAGGAATTTGAAATGATTTATACTTTTGATACTTAAGTATATTTAAAACCAAATACTTTTTAGTCTTTTACTCAAGTAGTATTTTATCGGGTCACTTTCACTTTTACTTTTACTTGAGTCATTTTCTATAAAGGTATCTTTCCTTTTACTCAAGGATGACAATTGGGTACTTTTTCCACCACAGCCTACTTGTTACAAAGTCAACTTCTTCATTTCAACTTCTTCATTTCTTTCTCCCACCAGTGTGTGGGTATCAACTGATCATGATAACATTGAGAAGGTGGCCAAGGCATGGGGAGCTCAGGTTCACCGCAGGAGCCCAGAGGTGTCCAAAGACTCCTCCAGCTCTCTTGACACTATCCAGGAATTTGCCCGATTAAACCCAGGTAAGGGGTGAATCTCAATTGTAATTTCCTTGATTCCTCATGTCCTCACTCCTTGCCTCCTTCTCAAAATGCATTCGAGGAGGAGATCTGAGAGGAGGAACTGCAAATCTTCTGCTCCAATGTGCCGTGAGAAGGAGACAAGGAGGGAAGTGTGAGGAATCAAGATAATACAATTGTGATTTACTCAATGGCATAGCAACAGGGAAGTATCAACGTTTGTTATAATTTATTGTGACAAAACCACACCCTCTTTGATGCTTCACTGTCTTTGTTAGGACTCTTAGGCAGTGCTTTGTTATAGATGCCAGCCGTTAATGGAAAATATGCAGAAGAACATATTAGCTAGACTACGGCTCTGGGGTGATATGTATCAAGCATCTCAGAGCAAGAATACCGATCTAGGATCAGATCCCCCCCAGCCCATGTAGTCTTATTCATTGTGTTCTTTGAGGCAAAGCTGATTGTAAATGTCACGTCTTCCGCCGAAGTCGGTCCCTCTCCTTGTTCGGGCGGCGTCACTGGCCTTCTAGCCATCGCCTATCCACTTTTCATTTTCCATTTGTTTTGTCCTTTGTCCTTACACACCTGGTTTCAATCCCCCAATTACTTGTTCATTACTTAACCCTCTGTTCCACCATGTTTGTTTGTGAGTGATTGTTTATTGTATTGCGGTCCGTTATTTGTGGCCTTGGATTTATTGACGTGTATTGTGATTATAGTTGAATAAAATTGCATACATTACTCATATCTGCTGTCCTGCGCCTGACTCATCTACACCTGCTACACACAGACGCATTACAGTAAATCTGTAGTCCTCCTTTGCTTCACTTGATACGTACAACCTCCAGGGCCGTAGTGCCTGCTGCAGGTTTTCATTCCTGCCTTTTAATCAGATCCTGAGAACCACTTGCTGGGAAACCAGATGTACGGTCTGACTCTCCACTCTCCAGCCAATCAGTGACCGTTCTTGTCTAGCTAGGTAGAAACAAAACCAGCACGACTGCCATCAATGAAAATGCTCACGTTTTGTTGTCTTTTAATTCCATTTCTAATCTAAGCATAATCCCAATCCGAGTAAATTTTTGCATATCAAGTATAAACAGAGTTTCAGTTGCTATCTTATTGATAGTGTGAGAGTGACTAGACAACCCACGAATAGGAGTTTATCCAAATAATGTGGGACTCACTCCGTAGCTACAAATGTCAACAGTGACCATATAGGTTTATTCATATCTCATATCATATGACTATCTGGTTAAATAATGGATAAATCAAACATCTGCTGTGTTGTGTTGACTTCCTCCAGAGGTGAATGTGATCTGTCACATCCAGGCTACGTCTCCCTGCTTGCACCCCTTCCACCTGAAGGAGGCCCTGGAGTTGATCACCAATCAGGGCTTCACGTCTGTCTTCGCCGTGGCCCGGCAACACCACTTCCGCTGGCAGGAGGTCAAGAAAGGAGGTATGGGATAGCCATGTGTTATGTTTAGGGCTTTCCGGGGTAGCCTTGTGTTATGTTTAGTGCTTTCCGGGGTAGCCTTGTGTTATGTTTAGGGCTTTCCGGGGTAGCCATGTGTTATGTTTAGGGCTTTCCGGGGTAGCCATGTGTTATGTTTAGGGCTTTCCGGGGTAGCCTTGTGTTATGTTTAGGGCTTTCCGGGTAGCCTTGTGTTATGTTTAGGGCTTTCCGGGGTAGCCATGTGCTATGTTTAGGGCTTTCCGGGGTAGCCTTGTGTTATGTTTAGGGCTTTCCAGGGTAGACTTGTGTTATGTTTAGGGCTTTCCGGGGTAGACTTGTGTTATGTTTAGGGCTTTCCGGGGTAGACTTGTGTTATGTTTAGGGCTTTCCGGGGTAGACTTGTGTTATGTTTAGGGCTTTCCGGGGTAGACTTGTGTTATGTTTAGGACTTTCCGGGGTAGACTTGTGTTATGTTTAGGGCTTTCCGGGATAGCCTTGTGTTATGTTTAGGGCCTTACATGTAGGTTTGTTTTCCCGGACACAGATTAACCCTATTCCTGGATTTTAAAAAAGGTAAATGGAGAATCTTAGTCTAGGATTAGGCTTGATCTGTGCCTGAGGAAAAACTGTCCCTTACTTAATAAATTGTGTCAGGAGTTTGCCCTGGCCACATCAACATGGCCAGGAAAAACTTGAGTAGCCTAGATATGTTGTATTTGAAAACACCTACCCAATATAGCTTGTTGTAAGATGCTAATGCTCAATGATAATGAATTGTTTATATAGGGCCTTTGACAAGCACAATACATGGAAGTCATCCCATCCACCAACAATCACTGTATCACAATAGAGAGATGAGGGGTGTTTAGACAAGTACGTATTTTTTTTCTCTGGACAAGGAAAATCTAATCAAATCAAATGTTATTGGTCACACACATATTTAGTAGACGTTAAACCTTTTAGGGCAAGGCGTCCCGCTAGCGGGACAACTTCCGGTGAAACTGGAGGGTGCGCAATTCAAATAAATAATCATAAAAATTATGGATATTAAACATTTAGGCACATATAAGTGTCCTATATTGGTTGGTAATTTACATTCTTGTTAATCTAACTGCGCTGTCCGATTTACAGTAGCTATTACAGCGAAAACATGCCATGTGATTGTTTGTGGACGGCGCCCCACATCAAAATATTTTTCCACCGGCACAGGTTTCATGAATTCACAAATAGCGATTAAATATTCACTTACTTTTTGAAAATCTTCCTCTGATTTGTCATCAAAAGGGTCCCAGCTATAACATGTAGTGTCGTTTTGTTAGATAAAATCCTTCTTTATATCCCAAAAAGTCAGTTTAGTTGGCGCCATCGATTTGAGTAATCCACTCGTTGAACATGTAGAGAAAGGAATCCGAAAATCTACCCCTAAACTTTGTTTCAACAAGTCAAAATACGTATCTATTTTCTCCTCAGATACCCTAAAATGTAATCAAACTAAAATATTTCTTACGGAAAGAAGTATGTTCAATAGGAAACTGATTTTAGCAGGTGCGTCCTGCCTTCATGGCGCACAAACACGAATTTCCAAGACTGTGTCCCTGTACTAAAACTGATACTTCTTCATCGTTTTTGAAGTTACTCGTCTGAAACCTTGAACATAGACTGCTGACACCCTGTGGAAACCATAGGAATTATGACCTAATATTGCCATTCAAAGGGTTAGGGTTAGGGATAGCGTTAGGGTTAGATTCTGTTTGGTTTTTCTTTGGATTTTCTCCTACCATATCTATTGTGTTATATTCTTCTACATTATTTTAACATTTCTACAAACTTCAAAGTGTTTTCTTTCCAATGGTACCAATTATATGCATATCCTGGCTTCAGGGCCTGAGCCACAGGCAGTTTACTTTGGGCACGTCATTCAGGAGGAAATTGAGAAAAAAGGGGCCTAGCCCCAAAATGCAGGTGTAGCAAAATGCATGTGTTCCAAACTCCAAAAGTGAAGTAGTATCTAACAATTCACAATAATACACACAAATCTTAAAGAAAAAGAATGGAATTCAGAAATATATAAATATTAGGGCGAGCAATGGCTGAGTGGCATTCACTAAAATACAGTAGAGTACAGTATATACAGTGAGGGAAAATGTATTTGATCCCCTGCTGATTTTGTATGTTTGCCCACTGATAAAGAAATGATCGATCTATAATTTTAATGGTAGGTTTATTTGAACAGTGAGAGACAGAATAACAACAACAAAAATCCAGAAAAACGCAAGCCAAAAATGTTATAAATAATTTCCATTTTAATGAGGGAAATAAGCGTTTGACCCCTCTGCAAAACATGACTTAGTACTTGGTGGCAAAACCCTTGTTGGCCACCAGGTTTGCACACATCTCAGGAGGGATTTTGTCCCACTCCTCTTTGCAGATCTTCTCCGTCATTAAGGTTGCGAGGCTGACGTTTGGCAACTCGAACCTTCAGCTCCCTCCACAAATTTTCTATGGGATTAAGTTCTGGAGACTGACTAGGCCACTCCAGGACCTTAATGTGCTTCTTCTTGAGCCACGCCTTTGTTGCCTTGGCTGTGTGTTTTGGGTCATTGTCATGCTGGAATACCCATCCATGACCCATTTTCAATGCCCTGGCTGAGGGAAGGAGGTTCTCACCCAGGATTTGACTGTACATGGCCCCATCCATCATCCCTTTGATGTGGTGAAGTTGTCCTGTCCCCTTAGCATAAAAACACCCCCAAAGCATAATGTTTCCACCTCCATGTTTGACGGTGGGGATGGTGTTCTGGGGTCATAGACAGCATTCCTCCTCCTCCAAACACGGCGAGTTGGGTTGATGCCAAAGAGCTCCATTTTGGTCTCATCTGACCACAACACTTTCACTCAGTTGTCCTCTGAATCATTCAGATGTTCATTGGCAAACTTCAGATGACCATGTATATGTGCTTTCTTGAGCAGGGGGACCTTGCAGGTGCTGCAGGATTTCAGTCCTTCACGGCATAGTGTGTTACCAATTGTTTTCTTGGTGACTATGGTCCCAGCTGCCTTGAGATCATTGACAAGATCCTCCCGTGTAGTTCTGGGCTGATTCCTCACCGTTCTCATGATCATTGCAACTCCACGAGGTGAGATCTTGCATGGAGCCCCAGGCCGAGGGAGATTCTTTTGTGTTTCGCACCAACTGTTAACACCTTCTCACCAAGCTGCTTGGTGATGGTGTTGTAGCCCATTCCAGCATTGTGTAGGTCTACAATCTTGTCCCTGACATCCTTGGAGAGCTCTTTGGTCTTTGCCATGGTGGAGAGTTTGGAATCTGATTGATTGCTTCTGTGGACAGGTGTCTTTTATACAGGTAACAAACTGAGATTAGGAGCACTCCCTTTAAGATTGTGCTCCTAATCTCAGCTCGTTACCTGTATAAAAGACACCTGGGAGCCTTAAATCTTTCTGATTGAGAGGGGGTCAAATACTTAATTCCCTCATTAAAATTCAAATACATTTATAACATTTTTGACATGCATTTTTCTGGATTTTTGTTGTTGTTATTCTGTCTCTCACTGTTCAAATACACCCACCATTAAAATTATAGACTGATAATTTCTTTGTCAGTGGGCAAACATACAAAATCAGCAGGGGATCAAATACTTTTTTCCCTCACTGTACATGTGAAATGAGTAAAACAGTATGTAAACATTATTAAAGTAACTAGTGGTCCATTTAAAGTGACCAGTGATTTCATGTCTATGTATATAGGGCAGCAGCATCTAAGGTGCAGGGTTGAGTAACCGGGTGTTAGACGGCTAGTGATGGCTATTTAACAGTCTGATGGCCTTGAGATAGAAGCTGTTTTTCAGTCTCTCGGTCCCTGCTTTGATGCACCTGTACTGACTTCGCCTTCTTGGATGATAGCGGGGTGAACAGGCAGTGGCTCGGGTGGTTGTTCTTCTTGATGATCTTTTTGGCCTTCCTGTGACATCGGGTGCTGTAGGTGTCCTAGAGGGCAGGCAGTGTGCCCCCTGTGATGTGTTGGGCAGACCGCACCACCCTCTGGAGAGCCTTACGGTTGTGGGCGGAGCAGTTGCCGTACCAGGCGGTGATACAGCCCGACAGGATGCTCTCAATTATACATCTGTAAAAGTTTGTGAGGGTCTTAAGGGCCAAGCCAATTTCTTCGAGGCGCGGTTGCGCCTTCTTCATACTGTCTGTGTGGGTCGACCACTTCAGATTGTCAGTGATGTGTACGCCGAGAAACTTGAAGCTTTTCACCTTCTCCACTGCGGTCCCGTCAATGTGAACAGGGGCGCGCTCTCTCTGTTGTCTCCTGAAGTCCACGATCAGCTTCTTCGTTTTGTTGACGTTGAGGGAGAGGTTATTTTCCTGGCACCACTCCACCAGGGCCCTCACTTTCTCCCTGTAGGCTGTTTCGTCATTGTTGGTAATCAGGCCTACGACTGTTGTGTCGTCTGCAAACGTGGTGATTGAGTTGGAGGCTTGGCCACGCAGTCATGGGTGAACAGGAGTAAATACGGGGGCTGAGCACGCACCCTTGTGGGGCCCCTGTGTTGAGGATCAGGGAAGTGGAGGTGTTGTTTCCTACCTTCAACACCTGGGGAAGGCCAGTCAGGAAGTCCAGGACCCAGTTGCACAGGGCGGGATTCAGACCCAGGGCCTCAAGCTTAATCATAGTATTAACCCTAGTTAGAACCTATTAACTGATATTGATTATTTTGCTCTCTCCTCTTCAGGTAGTGTAGCCACCAAGCCACTGAACCTTGACCCGTCTAACAGGCCCCGGAGACAGGACTGGGATGGAGAGCTGTGTGAGAACGGATCTTTCTACATTCATACCAGAACGACAATAGAGAAAGGCCTGCAGGTAACTGGCACTATACCCCATCGGGGCCCATAGTCACAAAGTGTTTCAGGATAGGATTGCTGATCTAGGATCAGTTTTCCCTTTTCTATCATTATTAATGAGATTGTATGGGCAGGGAGGACCTGATTCTAGATCAGCACTCCTATCCTGAGACGCTTTATGAACAGTGGTCCTGATGTGCATGTCTGCTGCTGGAGGTGAACCCTATTTTCCTCAGGTGATCAATAATGTTTGGTCATTCAGTGGATGTGAGCTTGACCAGAGACAAAAGACACACTGAGAAATCGACTTACTGATCTATAATTCTAGATATTCTATTGTCAACTGCCATTGTTTCAAATGATAATTGAAATCCCCTTTCTCTTGCATTGTCTTTCTCAGGGGGGAAAGTTGGCTTACTATGAGATGCTGCCAGAGTACAGTGTGGATATTGATGTGGATATCGATTGGCCCGTGGCAGAACAGAGAGTACTGAGGTAGTCTGAAGAGATTCACATTCTCTCTCTCTCTCTCTCTCTCTCTCTCTCTCTCTGTGTTTACTTGAACAAACTTAATCGGTGTCCCTTCCACAGGACGGTTGAGCTAACGTAGGCTAATGGAATTAGCATAAGGTTGTAGACATATCTGATATTGTCAGAAAGCTTCAATTCTTGTTAATCTAACTACACTGTCCAATTCACAGTAGCTATTACAGTGAAAGAATACCATGTTATTGTTTGAGGAGAGTGCACAATTTTGAACATGAAAAGTTATTAATAAACAAATTAGGCACATTTGGGCAGTCATGATACAACAGTTTGAACAGAAATGCAATGGTTCATTTGGATCAGTCTAAAACTTTGCACATACACTGCTGCCATCTAGTGGCCAAAACCTAAATTTCACCTTGGCTGGAATAATACATTATGGCCTTTCTATTGCATTTCAAAGATGATGGTACAAGAGGCAACACAATAAACATTGATGTAACACAGAGGAGTCATTATACAAATGCATTTCCCTGTGTGTTCTGGTACGACAACTGCTTGGCATTCGACCGCAAGTCGCTACGAAGGGTAGTGCGAATGACCCAGTACATCACTAGGTCCGAGCTCCCTGCCATCAAGGAAGTTTATACCAGTCGGGGTCAGAGGAAGGCCCTAAAAATTGTCAAAGACTCCAGCCACCTAAATCATTCTCTCTGCTACTGCACTGCAAGTGGTACCGATGCACCAAGTCTGGAAACAACAGGAACCCCAAGATATAAGACTGCTAAATAGTTAGTTAAATAGTT
Source organism: Oncorhynchus nerka (assembly GCF_034236695.1). Lineage (NCBI taxonomy): Eukaryota > Metazoa > Chordata > Actinopteri > Salmoniformes > Salmonidae > Oncorhynchus > Oncorhynchus nerka. The sequence goes on along the minus strand of NC_088413.1, from coordinate 32,875,771 downwards.
AACCAATAGCTACTTGGAATATCTGCAATGACCATTTTTGTAATAATCTCTTTTGACTCATCACATGATGTTTATCTCGCCCGTTGTCCTAGTCACTTTATCCTTACCTATATGTACATATCTACCTCAACTACCTTGTATCCCTGCACATTGACTCGGTACTGGTAGCCAAGTTATCATTACTCATTGTGTATGTATTACTTGAGTTCATTTTTACTTTTTTTCTCTCTCTCTCTCTCTGCATTGTTGGGAATGGCCTGTAAAAGTGAGCATTTCACCTTTAGTCAACGCCAGTTGTCTACGAAGCATGTGACCAATAAGATTTTTTGATACAATTGTATTTGATTTGTTCCTCTCCAGGTTTGGTTACTTTGGCCTGGACAAGCCTGAGGCGGTGCGTCTGCTGCTGTGTAACGTCTCCGGCTGTCTGACTGACGGCCGCGTCCTCATCTCTGTCTCTGGCGAGGAGATGGTCTCTGTCAACACCAGAGATACCACGGGTATCCGCATGCTGCAGGGAGAGGGCGTGGAGGTACGTCAACTGTAGATATAGAACATATAGAACATATAGGACATACACCAGAGAGGGAAAGGAGATACGGTGCAAAGATAACGTGATGAATACGGATGATGGAAGATCGACGTCGATTCGTCGTTGGAATTTGAAAGATCACATGTGGTAACAGCAAATAGTGACAGACAGGCTTTACTTTATTTTATTTTTTATTTTTTTTACAGTTGAAAGAGAATCCCAATCATGCGATTACTGCTCCCACAAATACATGTGTTGTCTATGTTGTAATAGGAATTTCCAGGTGAACAAAAAGGAGAGCGTTGGTAAAGTCAATCAAAAATATATCGGTTTTATTACAAGTTGCAACAGAGCGACACCATCCAGCCCAGAAGCAGAGAAAACGTCTAACTGACCTCTTGGAGACGGGGCCTTTCTATCCTAATCAGACAGCACCACATGTTCAGTAAACACCAACACCAGAGAGGCTTGTAGGAAGACAAAACAAAAAGGCAGCGACTGTCAGCTGATACAGAATCAGTGTTCACAGGATGTCATCAGTACAATACAACAGTGAATAATCAGTGTGTCCTTGTACATCCAGTCTGGCGTCAACCACTATCAACAGATATGAGAATAATCCATAACATTCACTATCAAGTCTAGTGACCATCAACCTGCACCTTGAGTGTCACAAACAGAACACTGGAAATCATGTGTATTACAGGAACTCAAAATATGCTAAACATTGTGTTGATCACTCTAAACTAAAGATGAACTTTAGTCATCTTAAATTTCCCAATTACATACGAAGAAGAGGAGACAATTCATTGTTTTGATAGTGAAGTTACAGGTCATCCATACTCAACAGGGGCGGCAGGGAGCCTAGTGGTTAACCGAAAGGTTGCTGGATCGAATCCCCGAGCTGACAAGGTAAAAATGTGGTGCTCTGTCCCTGAACAAGGCAGTTAACCCACTGTTCCCCGGTAGGCCGTCATTGTAAATAAGAATTTGTTCTTAACTGACTTGCCTAGTTAAATAGATACAAAATAGGCGGACTGTGATCTGGACCCAGAACGGGGTCAGTACAGACTGCGGATTCTGACCGAGTTTTTAAAATAATAATTATATGAATATAAATACAGTTTGGGGGGAGGGGGACATTTTGTCAGGATTTGACTCATGCTATGATCTGAACACACATAAGACATGGAACATGTGTAGAATTGCAGGCAAAGAGTTTTAAAACGGCACATTTTTCTCTCTGCCAACAGGAGGGGTGCGAACAGTTTGGGGTTGCGAGGTAGAGGTTTGTTAATATGCTGATAAATGACAATATCCATCCGAACCTTTGCCATCTTGGAAATTTGTGTGACCGGACCTTCTGAAATAGTATTAGAGTATAATGACTCTATTTTTCCAGAAGACACTTCAGTTGTGGCAAGTCAGATAAGATAAAGATATATAGTAAACAAAAAATGGCAACATTCACACGACAGATACAAATGCTTACAATATAGATATACACTTTGTGTACAAAACATGAAGAATACCTGCTCTTTCCATGACAAACTCACTGGGTGAAATATGATCCCTTAATGATGTCACTTGTTAAATCCACTTCATTCAGTGTAGATGAAGGGGAGGAGACAGGTTAAAGAAGGATTTTTAAGCCTTGAGACAACTGAGACATGGATTGCGGATGTGTGCCATTCAGAGGGTGAATGTGTGCCATTCAGAGATTGAAGTGCCTTTGCATGGGGTATGGTAGTAGGTGCCAGGTACACCGGTTTGTGCCAAGAACTGCAACGCTGCTGGGTTTTTCACACTCAACAGTTTCCCGTGTGTATCAGGAATGGTCCACCACCCAAAGGACATCCAGCCAACTTGACACAACTGTGGGAGTCAACATGGGCCAGCATCCCTGTGGAACGCTTTCGACACCTTATAGGGTCCATGCCCAATGAATTGATATTAGCAACTCAATATTAGGAAGTGTGTTCTTAATGTTTTGTGCACTGTGTATATATTAGATAAATATAAGTCACAAACATATAATTTCCTTTAAAAGCCATGCTATAGAAAAAAAAGAAACCCCTGTTAGATACCCGAGTCCAGCACAGTAGCCAAGTTACTGTCTGCCCCTGGTACGTCTAGATAAGCCACAGCTCCTCACTGAAAGCACCACCCATTAAACACACACAGGCTACTATTTACTCTAGCTGTCATGTGTATCATGTTTCAGGAGGAGACCCAGATGCAGACAGTGTCGAAGTAACACCGTTTATTAGTAGAACAGGGGGCAGGCAAAACGACAGGTCAAGGGCAGGCAGAGGTCAGTAATCCAGATCAGAGTCTAAAAAGGTACAGAACGACAGGCAGTCTCGGGGTCAGGCAGAGGTCAATAATACATTTTTTCAGTTTTACAGCAAATTTCCTTCAATTCTACACATTTTGCAATAGGGTGGAGGCAAATGTTTGCTGTTTTTAATGATAACTGATGAGCCATCGGCCCACCCCGGTCGGTAGTTGGACCATGCTCACCACAAGTTTAGAAAGCTGGCTGCTAAACTAACTTAACGATCTTTAACATTAAAATAAATGACTGACTTGGGCTAATTGAGTGACTGCTGATGCCCAACCAAATTTTGAAATTGTACCTTGTGTATTCTATTATTCTAACTCTCAACAGGAAGTTGAGACCCCGAGACCCCCCCCCCCCCTAAAAAAAAAGCACAAATCAGAGCTTGCATAGAACACTTAGACAATAAATCAAGTGTTTTATGCTGTCTCCTCCAGGTGATCCTGATCTCGTCCAATGAGGACCTGACCAAGGCCTTGGCTGACAAGCTGTCCCAGAGAACGGGCTGCGAGGTCAGACAGCTGGGCAAGGACATCCAGGGCGAGGCCAAAGCCATGATGGACGACAGGGATCTGGGCTGGAAGGAAGTCGCCTATATGGGTATACTCACTATTCTTTTCACTTAACTGACTACTACTACTAATATTACTATTACATTTACTTGTTTAGTGATCATTTGTAAAGTGGCTCTCTATTTTCCTTCTGCGTGTAGGTTAGGCTACCACTGCAGAAAACTAATGGCATTGTTCTGAGTTCATGTCACTGTCAGTCAATTGATATTTATGGGCAATGTGAGAAGGGTGATGTCAGCTGTCAAGTCCTGGAGAAATTGAGATTCAATTTAAAATGAATCAATTTCTATACTGAACAGAAATATAAACCTAACATGTAAAGTGTTGGTCCCATGAAACATGAGCTGAAATAAAAGATCCCAGATATTTTCCATATGTACAAAATGTTTATTTCTCTAAAATGTTGTGCATAAATTTGTTTACATCCCTGTTAGTGAGCATTTCTCCTTTGCCAATATAGTCCATCCACCTGACATGTGTGGTATATCAAGAACCTGATTTAAACAGCATGATTGTTACACAGGTGCACCTTGTCTTGGGGATAATAAAAGGCCACTCTATGTGCCGTTTTGTAACAAGTTTTCTCAGGTTTTGTGGGAGCGTGCAATTGGCATGCTGACTGCAGGAATGTCCACCAGAGATGTTGCCAGAGAATTGAATGTTCATTTCTCTACCATAAGCCGCCTCATCTAGCACATCCAACCGTCCTCACAAACGCAGACCACGTGTCACCACGCCAGCCCAAGACCTCCACATCCAGCTTCTTCACCTTCGGGATCATCTAAGAACAGCCTCCCGGACAGCTGATGAAACTGTGGGTTTGCACAACCAAAATTATTTTTGCACAAATTGTCAGAAACCGTCTCAGGGAAGCTTATCTGCTTGCTCGTCATCCTCACCAGGGTCTTTACCTGACTGCGGTTTGGCGCCGAAACCTACTTCAGTGGGCAAATGCTCACCTTCAATGTCCACTGGAACGCTGGAGAAGCATGCTCTTCACGGACAAATCTCTGTCTTTATTTCAATTGACTGATTGCCTTATATGAACAGTAGCCTCAATTGTTGCATTTATTTTTTGTTCAGTGTATGATTTCACTAATTCATTTTTAAGATTTCCCTAAACCCAAAATTGGAAACTATTCATAACAAAAATCTATTTCTATGATTTCCTTAAATCATGTAATGTTTTTGCATATTTTATCCATGTTGTGTTTTTGCAACATACTAATCATCCTACGAATACTTCCAGAACCACCTTATGGACACTTTAATAGATAAACAAACTCATCTCACCCCTCCATTCCATCCCTCCTACAGGTAACGATGCACCAGATGTTGACTGTCTGAACCTGGCTGGGCTGAGTGCAGTACCCCGGGATGCCCCAGTGGTGGCAATCAATGCTGCTAAATACTCCTGCCACAATGTTGCAGGCCTTGGGGCTGTGAGGGAGTTTTCGGAACTCATCCTGCTGCTCAAGAAGAAGGCCAAGTCTCAGATGGAACAAGACCGCATCCACAGAGATACATTCTAAACTCTAGAATGTGTTCTAAAGTCACAGAGATACATTCTGAACTCCAGAATGTGTTCTAAAGTCACAGAGATACATTCTAAACTCTAGAATGTGCTCAAACTCTAATCTGGCTCAGATCTGTTCTAAACAAAGAGTTGCATTCTTGAAGCCTGAGTGCCAGTCTGTTTTTACTCGTTTGCCAGCTCCTTGTCATTCCAAACATATTTGGCATTACAATTCCAAAAAGAGTTAACTAGAGAGCAGAAACAGACGGGCACTCAGGCTATTTTATTCTAGACTATCAGACAAACCTAAACCTGTGCCAAAGATTAGGCTAAATGACCTTGAAGCTTATTGACAATCCTCAATACTTTCTCTGGAGTATTTACTCACTTTCAGGCACGTAGCTCAAGTTGAGGTGTTTTTTTACAGGTTGTCAGATCGAGGTAGTTTTAGTTTTACAGGTAGTGTTGACAAATACAGTCAGTGTGTGTATAGATATATATTAGTATATACACTGCATGCACAATTTAGGCAAGTGAGTATTCTGATATTATTTCAATGCACATTTTCCAACTCCCAAACTATATAAACTTGAATGCTTATTGGATTGAATTATATTTGTGTAATGAGGGAGGATGTGGCGAAAGTGAATAACACCTTATAAACTCAGCAAAAAAAAGGCAGTCCTCACTGTCAACTGCGTTTATTTTCAGCAAACTTAACATGTGTATGAACATAACAAGATTCAACAACTGAGACAAACTGAACATGTTCCACAGACATGACTAACAGAAATTGAATAATGTGTGTGTGTGGGGGGGATCTGGTGTGGCCACCAGCTGCATTAAGTACTGCAGTGCATCCCCTCCTCATGGACTGCACCAGATTTGCCAGTTCTTGCTGTGAGATGTTACCCAACTCTTCCACGAAGGCACCTGCAAGTTCAGTCTGAGCACTGAAGGAGGGATTGTGGGTTCCTGGTGTAACTCAGGCAGTTGTTGTTGCCATCCTGTACCTGTCCCGCAGGTGTGATGCTCAGATGAACCGATCCTGTGCAGGTGTTGTTACACGTGGTCTGCCACTGCGAGGACGATCAGCTGTCTGTCCTGTCTCCCTGTAACGCTGTCTTAAGCGTCTCACAGTACGGACTTTGTAATTTATTGCCCTGGCCACATCTGCAGTCCCCGTGCCTCCTTGCAGCATGCCTAAGGCACCCTTTACAATGTTTAAACCCTTACAATGAAGATATGTGAAGTTATTTTGATTGTTACGAATTATCTTTGACAGACAGGGTCCTGAAAAAAGGGACATTTCTTTTTTTGCTGTGTTTATCAAAAGGTGTGCATAATTATTAGGCAGCTTCATTACCTCAGGTAAAATGGGCCAAAAAAAAAGAGATGTAACTGACACTGAAAAGTCCAAAATTGTAAAATGCCATTCAGACAGATGCAACATTCTTGAAATAGCTAAACTATTGAAGGAATGACCACCGGACAATCAAACGGTTCGTTTGCGAATAGTCAACTGGGGCGCAAAAAAACGCATGGAGGAGAAAAGGTGCAAATTAACTGAAAAAGACTTGAGAATAATTAAACGTCAAGCTAACACGAACCCACTCTCCTCCAGTTGCCACCATATTCCAGAACTGCAACCTACCTGGAGTGTCCAGAAGTACAAGGTGTCAAGTGCTCAGAGACATGGCCACGGTCAAGAAGGCTGAAACACCACCACCACTGAATAAGATTCACAAGTTGAAGCGTCAAGATTGGGCAAAGAAATACCTGAAGACAGGTTTTAGGGTCAGATTAAATGAGTGACTGTTGATGGACCAGGTGGATGGGCACGTGGCTGGACCAGTAATGGACACAGGGTGCCACTTCGAGTCAGGCACCAACAAGGTGGAGGAGGGGTACTGGTATGGGCTGCCATCATTAAGGATGAGGTAGTTGGACCTTTTTGGGTTGAAGATGGACTGAAACTCAACTCCCAAACCTGCTGCCGGTTTCTGGAAGATTCTTTCTTCAAGCAGTGGTACAGGAAGAAGTCCTCAGCATTCAAGAAGGCCATGATCTTTATGCAGGACAATGCTCCATCACCTGCATCCAAGTACTCAACTGCTTGGCTAGCCAGCAAGGGCCTCAAAGATGCCAGAATAATGACCTGGCCCCCTTCCTCACCTGACTTAAATCCTATTGAGAACTTGTGGGGCCTTCTCAAATGTGAGATTTACAGTGAGGGAAGAGAATACACCTCTTTGAACAGCATTTGGGAGGCTGTGGTTTCTGCTTCAGTGAAGTTGATCGTGAACAGATCAAGAAACTGACAGACTCCATGGATGGAAGGCTCATGACAGTTATTGAAAAGAAGGCTAGTTATATTGGTCACTGAAAGGCCAAAAATGTTATTTGTCGTTGTGTGTTATGTTACCCTTACTCTAAAAACAGAGAATTAACAAGTTGGGAGAAATTATTTTTGTAATTTAATAATTCTGCACACTTATATATTCCCCTGAGAAAGACAACTCACTTTTCCTTTGTTAAACATTCAGGTTTGAGGTTCAATAACATTTGATTGACTGAGAGCGTGGCGTTTGTTCAACAATAAAATGAATCCTGAGGAATACAATTAGTCTAATAATTGTGCACGCAATATATATATATATATGACATTAATTTGTAGGCGATTTTGATTGTTTTTCTCACAACTTTTTAATTTTGTCTTAATGTTTTTTGAACGTAGTATGACATTGATTTGAGTTGCTTTGAGATTCTTGTTGGGTTGGTTGTTAACTTCCGTAGTGTATTTTGCTTGCAATTTGTTTGTGAAATGCTGTATGATGTACTCATAAATGAAAAGAAAACAAAATAATTGTAATTTGGCATGGTGTCATATGCATTCATTTTTATAAAGCTGCACCATTTTCTCTCCACCCCATTGCAAAATGTATAGAACTGTAGGAAATGTAAATTCTCTCTCAACCGTCAAGAGGGGGGGGACCACTAAAATGTTTTGCCACCACCAACAAAATCTCGTCTAGGACCCCCAAAAGGCTAGAGCCGGCCCTGCATGGATTACAGTTAGTGGTAAACCAGAGACTGGTACCCAGATTATATTGAGATTTTAAATCAGTTGCCTACCCACAATATACCATAATGTCAAATTGTAATTATGTTTTAAGAAATACTTACAAATTCATTACAAACAAAAAGCTCGTTTTTTGGGTGGGCTATTAATAACATGTGCTGAAAACAAAGCGTTATGTTCGGCCAAATCCAAAACATCCCTGAGTACCACTCTTCATATTTCCAAGCACGATGGTGACTGCATCATGTTATGTGTATGCTTGTCATCGGCAAGGACTAGAGAGTTTTTTGGGGGATAAAATGAAAAAAATAATAGAGATAAAAACAGGCAAAATCCTAGAAGAAAACCTGGTTCTCTGCTTTTCAACAGACACTGGGAGACAAATTCACCTTTCAGCAGAATACACTAGTTGATTACCAAGATGACATTGAATGTTCCTGAGTAGCCTAGTTAAAGTTAGCTTAAATAATTAAAAAAATATATGGCAAGACGTGAAAATGGCTATCTAGCAATGATCAACAATCAAGTTGACAGAGCATGAAGAATTTTCTTAGAGAATAAAAGTGCAAATATTGTACAATTCAGGTCTGCAATGCTTTTAAGGTGACTTACCTAGAAAGAATCACAGCTGTAATCACTGCCAAATGTAACTTGACTCAGGGGGTTGAATACTTACGCAATCAAGATGTGTTCTTATCTTTTTTTAATTTTTTGTAATTTTTTTTTTTTTATAAACGTTGAGAATTTTTCTTCCACTTTGACATGAGATTATTTTGTGTAATTTTTTGACAAAAAATGACAATCAATTTTAATCCCACCTTGTAACACAACAAAAGGCGGAAAAAGTCCAGCGGTGTGAATATTTTCTGACGGCAGTATATATTATATTACATCCTACAGTGACTCACAGTCTCTCCTTCAAGTCTAACTCCTGGCTTCTCGCTCTGTCTTTCTAAGCAAACTTCACTATAACACCATATAGTCAACTCTAGACAGTACATGTGATTCCTCTGTTTCTCCGTCTATCCTTCCAGCCTGCCGTTCCCTTGGCTCATCTACGGCCTGGTCAATGACTTCCAAGGCGGTGCAGGTGAGCAGCAACGGCCTGTTCTGCGCCATCGTGCTCCTCTTCCTCATGTTGCTCTTCGTCATCATCTCCATCGCCTCCTGCAAGTGGAAGATGAGCAAGGTGCTGGGAGGCCTCATGTTTTTACTGTACATCTTCTTCCTGGTAACCAGCGTCATGCTGGAAGACAAGATCATCATGTGTCCCATCTCCATCTGAAGGCCCCTCTTCAACCCCAACCTCCTGGAAACACAAACACACCTTCTCTCTCACACACACACACATACAGTACACACGATCAATTGATCCTCCCGTTGTCAATGGGGGCTTCCATTGGGAGGAGCAGTAGAAAACTAGCCTGACTTGATTGATTTCAAATGCCCGAGCACAATCAATAGATTATAAATCGTTAATTTTGAGCAGGGCAGACGGACCTGTCGATGATTGTTTGATTGATGACGCTACTGCCCAATGGGATAGGTTTCTCTCCACATCACATGACCATATCCATGAGCTTCATTGGTTTAAATCCATTGTTGACTGAAAGACCTGTAGGTTTTCAATCCAACCCCAGTTGTAACTAACCTGATTCAGTTAATCAGCCAACTAATTATTAGAATCAGCTGTGCTTGACTATAGTTGGAGCGAAAACCTACAGGACAGTAGCTCACTTGGAAAAGTTTGGAGAATCCTGAGTATAGTAGTCTAATTGCATCACAACAATCAAGTCATTTTCTTATAAAACTTTATAACATGCCCAATATTGCCATACTTGTACCATAATAGTGATTTGTTATATCACATCCTAGTGGGCATAACTGGTTAAAAATGTATTTTCTAACAGTTTTGCGGTGTTAATGTCTTTTGAACCAGTTTTGCTCACTGGGATATACAGCGCCTATGGAAAGTATTCAGACCCCTTGACTTTTTCCACTGTTAGGTTACAGCCTTACTCTAAAATTGATTGATGAGGAAAAGAAAACAAAATCCACACACATTATCTCATAATGACAAAGCAAACACAAGTTTTTAGAAATTTGAATATTTAGTCAAAATAAAACATTTACACAAGTATTCAGAGCCTTTACTCAGTACTTTGTTGAAGCACCTTTTGCAGCTATTACATCAGAGTCGTCTTGGGCATGACGTGTCAAGCTTGGCACACCTGTATTTGGAGAGTTTCTCCCATTCTGCTCTGCAGATCCTCTCAATCTCTGTCAGGTTGCTGCACAGCTATTTTCAGGTCTCTCCAGAGATGTTCGATCGTGTTCAGTCCAGGCTCTGGCTGGGCCACTCAAGGACATTCAGAAACTTGTTTCCGAAGCCACTCCTGCATTGTCTGGGCTGTGTGCTTTGGGTTGTTGTCCCCAGTCTGAGGTCCTGAGATCTCTGGAGCAGGTTATCATCTAGGTTCTCTCTGTACTTCGCTCCGTTCAACTTTCCTGACTAGTCTCCCAGTCCCTGCCGCTTAAAAACATGCCCACAGCATAATGCTGCCACTACCATACTTTACCGGTGGTGCCGGGTTTCCATTGGATGTGGCACTTGGCATTCAGGCCAAATAGTTCAATCTTGGTTTCATCAGACCAGAGAATCTTGTTTCTCATGGTCGGTAAGTCTTTAGGTGCCTTTTGGCAAACTCCTAGCAGGCTGTCATGTGACTTTTACTGAGGAGTGGCTTGGTCACTCTACCACAAAGGCCTGATTTGTGGAGTGCTGCAGAGATGGTTGTCCTTCTGGAAGGTTCTCCCATCTCCACAGAGGAACTCTGGAGCTCTGTCAGAGTGACCATCGGGTTCTTGGTCATCTCCCTGACCAAGACCCTTCTCCCCCGATTGCCCAGTTTGGCAGGGCGGCCAGCTCTCTGAAGGGTCTTGGTGGTTCTAAACTTCTTCCATTTAGGAATGAGGCTACTGTGTTCTTGGGGACATTCAATGCCACAATTTTTTTCATTCTCTTCCCCAGATCTGTGCCTCGACATCATCCTGTCTCGGAACTCTACAGACAATTCCTTCGACCTCATGGCTTGCTCTGACATGCACTGTCAACTGTGGGACCTTATATAGACAGTTGTGTGCCTTTCCAAATCATGTAAAATCAATTGAATTTACAACAGGTGGACTCCAAGTTGTAGAAACATCAAGGATAATCAATGGAAACAGGATGCACCTGAGCTCAATTTCCAGTCTCATAGCAAAGGTCTAAATACTTATATAAATACGGTATGTTTTTAATTAATACATTTGCAAAAATGTATAGAAACCTGTTTTTGCTTAGTCATTGTTGGGTATTGTGTGTAGATTTCTGAGGACACTTTTAGATGATCGATAGCATCTTTACTTTAGACAACCACATTAAAGTAAAGCACTTTCATATCTAGAGTATAATTTATTGATCGTTCTCAAATGGATTCCTGGTAAATCTGGTTGAGAGAATGTCAAGAGTGTACAAAGCTGTCATTAAGGCAAAGGGTAGCCGCTTTAAAGAATCTCAAATATATTTAGATTTGTTTAACACTTTTTGTTAGTACATTATTTCATAGTTTTGATGTCTTCACTATTATTCTAAAATGTAGAAAACAGTAAAAATAAAGAAAAACCCTGGAATGAGTAGGAGTGTCAAACTTGACTGGTACTGTACATACGGTATGTTTTCACTTTTGACACTCATTTGTACCAGAATTGTATCACAAAACAATATAATTGCAATCAAGGAGTGTGATTTCAGATGCAAAAGGTAAAGATGACAATCATTAGTGTTTAGCATTTTGTATTTGACATTTTTGCAGTGCAATCAATTGTGCAATTTAACAAAAAAAATAGCCATTTCATTTATACATGAACAGTTAAACATTGAATTAGAATGCAATCATTTCAGCCACTACTGAACATAGTTTGTATTTTCTCTTCTTAACTAGTCAAGTCTGAATCATTGAAGGTTTGTTTCCATCAAGTAAAAAAACAACATGAAACCAGAAAAATAAAACATGTCCCCGAAACTGAGACTTCTAGGCCTCTAAATAATATCTATATTATCGATGTTCCCACAACCACCTTTTCACTTTTCTCAGCCTGTAAAAGTGCATTGTCTTGTTTGGCATTGTGGTTAAGGTATTACAATGGTTACAGTAGGCTATTACCAGGGTGATTACTCAACTCAGCACTTTATCTTCTTGCCGTAGCTTTCGACCACATCTGGGGTGATACTCTCGTCCTCCTCCACGTCCTCTGTGACGGACTTGCCCACCAGCTGGTAGATGTCTTCGGGAGGAACGCCCTTCGGCTCGCCCACCTTCACCCCCAGCATGTCTATACTCAGCACCGTGCCTTTGGGGATCGCCACCTTGGCCACCACTGATTTCCCCAGCTGGAAGAGGACACAATGAATATCTTAAAAGAAGTTCTGACACCCTTTCCTGTTTGAAGCAACATTATTGGGCCCAGTACTTGGGTATAACAACAAACCAAGAAACCCTAAAAATCAAAGATCCTATAGCCTATAGGGTACAGAGTTCTTCCAGGTCAGATGACAAGATTAGGGAAAAAAAACTCCTAGCCCTAACACACACCCACCCACCCACCCCGGAATTGGAATAAATGCTAAATAATGTTTGTAAAAATAAATACCCCATTCAGCTATGTGGTAAGAATAACATAATGAAACGTGGAATACAATGAAAAGTGCCCATCCAGGAAGTACCTTATCGTGGCATGGCTTCTCACAGGGCAGCATCTGCTTGATGCTCGTCCCCAGAGACCTCTCCACCAATCGGATGGCTTTCACCAGCTCTGTCAGCTCAGAGGGCTCCAGAGAAGCTTCATGGTCACTTCCCTTCCAGCTCTTGTCCAGGGTCACATGACGCTCAATGACCTTTGCCCCCAGCGCCACTGCTGCCACGGAGATGTGGACCCCAGACTCGTGACCGGAATATCCAATGGGAATATCAGGGAATTCCTTCTGGTATTCCTATGAACAAGATTATGGGTCATTTTCCTGCCTCGAAACATGTATTTTCTCTGGATTTAGCCTTAACCACAGACTAGCACTAATGGTCCATTGATTTATAACATAAATAAGATGCACTGTGTGTTTAGGGGTGACAAGGTTGACAGCCAACTTTCTGATCTTGCCTGAAACATCTCCTTCGTTCAAACCAATGAAAAACTCTTACTGCGATGACACGCAGGTTGACATCTTCAGCCTCCAATGGGTAGGCACTGGTGCACTGCAGGATGCAGAAGTTCTGATTGTGTTTCTTGACCGTCTGATAGACCCGTCTCATTGTCTCCATCGACTGCATCCCACTGGATATCACCATGGGGCGACCTAGCATTAAACCAAAGAGATTTGAGATTCATTTCACCAACAAAAAAAACGCTTTGCTTTATCCTCGATATTCAACAGTTTTACTACACTTTCAGGGGTATAAAGTAGACCAAATAAACTACCTCAGAAGCTAAAATGTTCATTTTTACATTTAGCAGCCAAAGACAAATATCTATCATACTGTAAACTTTAAATCACTGACCTTTTTTAGCAGTCTTTTCCAGATAGGGAAAGTTGTTGGTGTCCCCTGAACCGACTTTAAAGAAAGGCACATCAAGCTCATGTAGAAACTCCACAGCCATCTAACAAGAGATACAACAAATAATGAACAAATAACTAATACAGTTTTGATATGCATTATACAGGCCCATTCAATATAGTACCACAGGAGTCAATAGACCCCCAAAAAGCCTAGCAGTCAAACAGGGAAATGGTTCCAATTGTTTTTCCCCCATTCATTTTTCCCCATAGGGGATTTCAGTAACACTTAAAATAAGGGCTGAGTTTCATGTAGGATTAACCTGGTGTGCCATTTTGATAACTGTGTAAATCTCTCTAGGAACAAGGTGACTTATCAATATATTTGCCTGTATTTACCCCCCAAAAAATTAAATGCTAATTAGCAGCTAATGTGGCTATCATAAAGAACTACAAATGCAATGATGACATGAGTCGAGGCAAAGATAAGAATCTCTGGATTAATTTACTAATGTTAGCTAAATGTACCAGTGAATAAATTGGCTACATTTCTTTAAAAAAATATACAATCCTGTGAACTGTCTTGTGCAAGTTTTAAATTGACAATATCTGTCAGCAAAGGTGTCAGTTGGAGACGAAGTTCAGGAGTGCAGGGATTTGTCGTTTTGCATGATGTCTACTTTGATGCTAATTAGCATTTTCGAAATCTGAGCGTAAATAGAGCTGAATATGTTAATAAAAGTCTACCTGTCAGATTGAGATTTACATGGTTATCAAAACATCATGCCGGGGTAAAGATACAGGAAACACAGCCCTTATTTTCAGTGTTTCTAAAATTCCCTATGGGAAAAATGTATTGTGAAACAATTGGAACCATTTCCCTATTTGACTGCTAGATTTTATGGGTATTATGACACCTCCACAATGTGGACATCCTTCTTACCTCATCCATTCCTGAAGCAGTAAAGAAAATCCCAACCTCCTTTGCATAATTCTGCAGCTCTACGTATTGTGTATGACTGAACTCAAGGTGGCGCTTGTGCTCTCCGTACGTCTTGCCCCAGGATTGTTTGGAGGTGTAGGGACGCTCCAGAGCACGTTTGTTGAACTTGTACTCAAGTTCACTCTTCTGAAACTTGGCGCAGTCTGCCCCACAGTCCTGTGAATTGATTTCCAATATGAGTAGAGTCACATAGTTGTAAAATGTGTTACCAATGACGACGACAAGGGAACTTTGTTTCAAATCTTCTCTCGTTGATTGAGACAGGTGGGTCCACACCCCAAAGTGCCACATGCCATGATGACACTCACCTGTCTCGAACAATGAGAGAAGATTTGAAATAGACAAGATGGCGACAAAGACATTGTTGGATTACTCATGGAGCAAAACATTAATACATTTAAATGCATCACCTGCAACTGGACACTGACATTTTAGAAGATAGATGTTTGGCTGAATCAAAAACAAAGATAGTATTGCCAAGTTAAGGTTGGTTGAAATGTCACTGTGCTACACCAAACAGTACCTAACCTGTAACTCAGGCAAGAAAGGCAATTCACTGTACTTGTGCACGTGAAATTAAAAAGCTTAAACTGGACTTGAATGGATACCAAAAAATCTTTGGTTAGATCACATTATAACATAAATCTGTAGCTTACACAACCACTGCCTTTTCATTAAACAGTCAAATGGTGGGATAATTGTGTGTATATGAGGTTGGGTATCTGTTGTGCCACATCTCTGGCTCTGGTAGGAAATCCGTATCCACCAATATCAATCCTTACTAAATTGACCAATATATGCCCATGGTCTCAATGTCACAAATTCACTATTTTAAATACAGCCCCCAGCAAGCAACAGAGCAGTTAGTAGCAGAGCTACTGTCATTTTACAGTCCTGTGGGCACTGGAATCGATCATTTCCTCATTGGCACAGTAGCAGGGCAGTTGTTAGACAAGAAGCAGCGTCATTCAAAAGAGACTGGACTGTCAATTGAAACTGCCAAATTGGTCAAATGCATTTATACTAAAGTAGCTGCTAGTTTACTAGCAAGTAAGTCAGTACCATGGTCCCCAATACAGCAGCTGGGCTAAGAAAACTGATTAAAACATGCTACTAACATTACCTTGGCCATTTTGATCATTTTCTTGGCAATTTCGATATCTCCCTGGTGGTTCTGTCCAATTTCTGCAATAATGAAACAGGGGTTAGAACCCCCAATCATCCTGCCAGGACAAAGCTCGAATTTCAGAGGCATTTTGGAAATGTGATAAATCCGGTTTCATAAAAATTTTGTGGCGATAAAATGTTCGCTTGCTCTGAGCCAGTGGTACAGAGATGGTCAGGTGCGGGTTCTCGCGGAAAAAGTCGAGCTAATTTCCACGTTGCACATCCGGAATTCACGTGGTTTCCTCTCCACTCATGTTTCAAAATAAAGGTTCTCCCATTCACTCACAGGTCATTTCAGGATTCTCAAGAGTCAAAATGTGAGACACTGTAATGAGTAATATTTTTATTATTATTATTATTATTATTATAGGAGCAGTCAATCATTATCTGTATACATTGTATTTTACTTTTTAACACCAAATTCTATTTCACATCCTCTGATATAGAAAAGTAAACATCCACCACATGTATATAAATACATGTACCTTATATAGACAGTCAAGTCGACTATATTCGGATCTAATCTGTTTGTTTCTACCTATAAAAAAACGTTAAAAATTTGCTTCTGACTATACATCGCCCAGTGCCATGTTCAGTAGCCAAACGTTGCAGATAGAAATGCAATGAATAGAGCCGACGTGATTCCTAACATGCAAACCAGGCATTAAAACGTAAAGTGATGGGCCAGGTTATATGTTTGGCTAGCTCAATCTTGATGTGACTTGGATTTAAAATAATAATATCTTAGACTGGTGCAATAAATATGGTGGAAGGAAACTCTCTTGCCCATGTTTACACCAATCCAAAGCTTTAAAAAAAACTTTAGTAGTACATGTAAGAAGAATCAAGTAGACTACCTTTACTTAAGTGAAAGACAGAGAGGGGGGTGGGAAGGGACAAATGAAGTCAAGGCACATGTTATGCTTATGCAATATTGTAGAATTTTGAAACTGAAAAAACAATTTTTGAATGACAGCCAGGTGTATTTTGTTACACCGAAATTAACATCTGTTTTTAGAGGAATGAGGATGAACAGTCCGCCACACAAACCTTTTTAAAATTGTCCACAATGAACGCTTGTGATGCAGTGTAAATATTATGTAACTAATAACATTTTCAGCCAGAGTTTATTAAGGTTAAATGTAAGATTCACTAACACCTTCAAATAAGGTTAATAAAAAACAGCTGCAACAAAAAAAATCCACACTTAACATGTTATGTTTATGTAATATTGTAGAATTTTGCATCTGAAAAACATATTGAGTGACAGCCAGCAGTAATTTGATTGTTGGCAGAAATGAACATCCGTTTTTTTTAATGATGCAGGTCAACAATCCACCACACAGTAAAATCAAATCAAATCAAATCAAATTTATTCATATAGCCCTTCGTACATCAGCTGATATCTCAAAGTGCTGTACAGAAACCCAGCCTAAAACCCCAAACAGCAAAAAAAAAAATTGCCAACAATTAACACTTGTTAGGTAGTGTTGAATACTCCTGGCTCCTCGCATAGTCTTTAGACGTGACAGACTCGATTAATAAATTAAACAGTGCTTCTTCTCTCTTTTTAAACTAATTTGAATGAGGTTACCAAGTTTCTGCTACTGGTTGACGTTGAGCTAGTAATAGCTGGAGGCTGTCTCACCTTGACTTCATCTTGATTTTATTTTATCTCTGTTCCACACTGGCTGCCATCTTCTGACACTACAATAGATTTCCTTTTGTCCTTTCCAGTAATATACTCTAAATAATCTCATATGGGGTTTTGCCTTTCTTCACTGATAACTAGTGATGCACAAGCTAGACCTATTTGAAACATCACCATCTACTAGAAGCATTTAAACCGACGGAAGCTTGAAAACCAATGACGTATATATACCCTCGATTGCTATTGGTACTCCCTTGTTGGAGAAGTCCTCCATAGGAATGAATGTAATTCTACAGTATTTCAATTAAATATTTAAAGGAAAAAATGACATGTATTTAAGTATGTTTTGTTGTTGTAGTGGGCACAGTAAAAGTAGTACTCTCTCTCTAAAAAAAGACTAAGAAATGTTTTATATATCTTTTCATTTTTTATGTTTAGCTCACATAATATAATTTCAAAGTATGTTTTAAGGTGTCTAATATAATACACATGTCAAAAACTAATGTAGACATTTAAAAAATGCATTTCTATAGCTTCCAAATGAGGAGTGCCAAGATGACTATGCGGTGGCTTCAATACAGCGCCCCCTGTCAGTAATCCAGGGTTTACACACATCAGTGTCGAAAACCCCAGTAGTAAAAAAACAAATGAAAAGGTCTTAAATTGTAGTTTCAGTATAGTTTTAGTTTTTCAAATATTTTTCTTAATTATTTTATTACAGGTTACAGAATAGTTTTTCAAATTTTAGTTTTTACTTTAGTTTAAGTTTTTGTTACACTTACATGTTATTCAATCATTTCCCCCACATCTCTCCCGTGCTTCTGCGTAGCCAAGAGCTACAGTAGAACTTGGTTCTATTTGAGATGCACTGTGTGTTGACTGTCGCCTCCTTATTGGGTCTCAGGAAAAAGATACAAACACACGTTGATTCTTGAAATACACGAGGAGAGATTCATTAAAGATAATTAACTAGGTTTATCTTTTCATCTGTGGTGGGGATTTATCGTTGGAGTAGACTCCGGGTCAAAATTGTACAAAGAACCAGCTAAATTCAGGAAAATATGCATGTCAGGCAAAATAACAACTCAATGTTCATCTCCCAGGACAAACTATCTAGCAACAGATAGCGACCTAAATGTCCATGATTGTTTCGAACTGTCCACAAATGAATATAGTTTGTTCACAGTTGCCTTTGATATTTTCACCTGAGTGTCATGATCGCATCTGATGTGGATGGACAAAATCAACATGCGAATGCATGCGTGTGGCCGCTTCACCAAAACAGCCCCCTGAAATTTTGATTTCGACTATCCCCATGAGACACGTTCATGACAAGCAGGTTAAATTAGAAAAACAAACTACAGTATATTAATTTGGGGACAGGTTGAAACACACGACTCATTCACGGATATTTAACTATTGCTAGCTAATTTGCCCTGGGACATAAACATTGGTTTGTTAGTTTAAATATGGGGTCCCTTTTTTTGCTGAATCTTTGCAGAATTGTTGTTGTCATACAAAATCATTGTTCTCTACTCCGACAATTAATCCACAGATGAAAGGGGAAACCTAGTTTGTTTTTAGACAGCGTTCTTTGATTAATCTCTTCTCGTTCATCTTTCAATCACCCACGTGGGCTAGTATGCTCGTGCAAACCAATGAGTAGATGGGAGAGGCGGGACTTGCAGGCATTAAGGGTCTTGAAATGGAACCAAGTTCTATTTATCGTCTGGCTATGCCCATTGATGCGCATGAGCAGTTAAATTATTGAATAATGGGTACATTCATTTTGCGACACCCCAGCACGCAACGTGGCCGTCTGGTGATACTGATCATATTTCGGATTGATGGTCTGTTTACATAGCGCGTTGCGGTAATTAAAGTGGCAGGTTTGGTGAATTAACGTGGCTGATTAGGGGAACCAACACATTAGGTTTGGTGAAATAACAGCAGGTTATGAGACTGAGGTTAAAGTGAGGAAAATAATTGGGGTTAGGCATTGCTACAATACTGACATGACCACTAGAAGAAGATGTATGCCTACTCAATCTAGCCAAAATGGTGGGAATGTAAACATACCATCAGTATCATAACACTAGTCTAGTCAGCATGTTAACGTGTTTGTCAGCCCTTGTTGTTGTAGACGTCCACCATACGTGGCGTGATGCTCCCATCCTCCTCCACGTCCTCTGTGACGGCCTTGCCCACCAGCTGACCCATGTCTTCAGGAGAGACGCCCCTCGGCTCGCCCACCTTCACCCCCAGCATATCCATACTCAGCACCGTGCCTTTGGGTATCGCCACCTTAGCCACCACTGACTTCCCCAGCTGGAAGAGAAAATAATACGGAGATTTCCTCCTACAGTATGTGCTGTTGTAGGTTATACAGTACAAAGAGAATACTTGACGTAAGGGAGGTTTATGACAAACATAATGGGCCTACCTTTTAAATGAAAGTGAATATAACATCCTTTTTGGAGAAAGTTATTATTACAAATGTCAATGGGAAAAATATTTATTTAGTATATTATTGATATATGTTGTATATTTTGTATATGTAGTGCCTTCGCAAACTATTCAGAGCCAAGCACTTTTTCCAGATTTTGTTATTTTGTTGTTGCTTAACTCCAAAATGTATTAAATAAATCATTTTCCTTATCAATCTACACACAATACCCCATAATGACAAAGCAAAATCAGGTTTTTAGAAATGTTTGCAAACATAAATACATTAGTTATTTATTTACATTAGTATTTAGACCCTTTGCTATGAAACTCGAAATTTGTCTTTTGTATTTATTATGAAACCCCAGCTACTCTTCCTGGGTTCCAGCAAAATGAAGGCAGTTTATACAATTTTAAAAACATTACAATACATTCACAGATTTCAAAACACACTGTGTTCCCTCAGGCCCCTTCTCCACCACTACCGCATATCTACAGTACTAAATCCATGTGTATGTCTTGTGTGTATGTTATCATGTGTGTGTTTGTATGTATGTGCCTGTGCCAATGTTTGTGTTGTTTCACAGTCCCCACTGTTCCATAAGGTGTTTAAAAATAAATAAAAATCATTTTTAAAAATCAAATTGTACTGCTTTAGTCAGTTACTTGATGTGGAATAGAGTTCCATGTATTCATGGCTCTATGTAGTACTGTGTGCCTCCCATAGTCTGTTCTGGACTTGGGGACTGTGAAGAGACCTCTTGTGGCATGTCTTGTGGGGTATGCATGGATGTCTGAGCTGTGTGCCAGTAGTTTAAACAGACAGCTCGATGCATTCAACATGTCAATACCTCTCACAAATACAAGTAGTGATGAAGTCAATCTCTCCTCCACTTTCAGCCAGGAGAGATTGACATGCATATTATTAATATTATCTCTCTGTGTACATCCAAGGGCCAGCCGTGCTGCCCTGTTCTGAGCCAATTGTAATTTTCCTAAGTCCTTTTTTGTGGCACCTGACCACACGACTGAACAGTAGTCAAGGTGCAATAAAACTAGGGCCTGTAGGACCTGCCTTGTTGATAGTGATGTTAAGGTAGAGCAGCGCTTTATTATGCACATACTTCTCCCCATCTTAGCTACTACTGCATCAATATGTTTTGACCATGACAGTTTACAATCTAGGGTTACTCCAAGCAGTTTAGTCATCTCAACTTGCTCAATTTCCACATGATTTATTGCAATATTTAGTTGAGCTTTAGGATTTAGTGAGTGTTTTGTTCCAAATATAATGCTTATAGTTTTAGAAATATTTAGGGCTAACTTATTCCTTGCCACCCACTCTGAAACTAACTGCAGCTCTTTGTTGAGTGTCGCATTCATTACAGCCACTGTAGTAGCTGACGTGTATAGTGTTGAGTTATCCGCATACATAGACACTGACTTTACTCAAAGTCAGTGACCCTCAGCACACAGAAATTGAGCTCAGGTGCGTCCTGTTTCCATTGATCGTCCTTGAGATGTTGCCGCAACTTGGAGTCCAACTGTGGTAAACTAAATTGATTCAACATGATTTGGAAAGGCACACACCTGTCTGTATAAGGTCACACAGTTGACAGTGCATGTCAAAGCAAAAACCAAGCCATGTGGTTGAAGGAATTGTCTGTAGCTCCAAGACAAGATTATGTCGAGGGACAGATCTAGGGAAGGGTACCAAAACATTTCTGCAGCATTAAAGGTCCCCAAGAACACAGTGGCCTCCATCATTCTTAAATAGAAGAGGTTTGGAACCACCAAGACTCCTCCTAGAACTGGCCAAACTGAGCAATCGGGGGAGAAGGGCCTTAGTCAGGGATGTGACCAAGAACCCGATGGTCACTCTGACAGAGCTCCAGAGTTCCTCTGTGGAGATGGAGGACCTTCCAGAAGAACAACCATCTCTGCAGCACTCCAGCTATCAGGCCTTTATGGTAGAGTGACCAGACAGAAGCCACACCTCAGTAAAAGGTACATGACGTCCCGCTTGGAGTTTGCCAAAAGGCACCTAAAGGACTCTCAGACTATGAGAAACAAGATTCTCTGGTCTGATGAAACCAAGATTGAACTATTTGGCTTGAATTCCAAGCGTCACGTCTGGAGGAAATCAAGCACCACTCATCACCTGGCCAATACCATACCTACTGTGAAGCATGGTGGTGGCAGCATCATCCTGTGGGGATGTTTTCAGAAATAGGGACTTGGAGACTAGACAAGATCGAGGGAAAGATGAACTGAGCAATGTACAGAGAGATCCTTGATGAAAACCTTCTCCAGAGCGCTCAGGACCTCAGACCGGGGCTAAGTTCACCTTCCCACAAGACAACGACCCTAAGCACACAGCCAAGACAACGCAGGAGGGGCTTCGAGCAAGTCTGAATGTCTTTGAGTGGCACAGCCACAGCCCGGACTTGAACCTGAACAAACATCTCTGGAGAGACCTGAAAATAGCTGTCTAGTTGTCCTCATCCATCCTGACAGAGCTTGAGAGGGTCTGCAGAGAAGAATGGGTGGAATACGCCAAATAAAGGTGTGCCAAACTTGTAGCGTCATACCCAAGAAGACTTGAGACTGTAATTGCTCCCACACTTTTGGCATTATCTCAACCAGTTTCACCTGGGATGTTTTTCCAACAGTCTTGAAGGAGTTCTTACATATGCTGAGCACTTGTTGGTTGCTTTTCCTTCACTCTGCGGTCCAACTCATCCCAAACCATCTCATTTGGGTTGAGGTCAGGTGATTGTGGAGGCCAAGTCAAGTCATCTGATGCAGCACTGTATCACTCTCCTTATTGGTCAAATAGCCCTTACACAGCCTGGAGGTGTGTTGGGTCATTGTCCTGTTGAAAAACAAATGATAGTCCCACTAAGCACAAACCAGATGGGATGGTGTATGGCTGCAGAATGCTGTGGTAGCCATGCTGGTTAAGTGGGCCTTGAATTCTAAATAAATCAGATGGTGTCACCAGCAAAGCACTGTTACACCTCCTCCTCCATGCTTCATGGTGGGAACCCCACATGCAGAGATCATCTGTTCACCTACTCTGTGTCTAAAAAAGACACAGCGGTTGGAACCAAAAATCTAAAATTTGGACTCATCAGACCAAAGGACAGATTTTCACCGGTCTAATGTCCAATGCTCGTGTTCTTGGCCCAAGCAAGTCTCTTCTTATTGTTGGTGTCCTTTACTAGTGGTTTCTTTGCAACAATTTGACCATAATAGGCCTGATTCATGCAGTCTTCTCTGAACAGTTGATGTTGAGATGTGTCTCAACATCAAGTTAACTTTAATGAACTTATCCTCTGCAGCAGAGGTAACTCTGGGTCTTCCTTTCCTGTGGCGGTCCTCATGAGAGCCAGTTTCATCATAGTGCTTGATGGTTTTTGCGACTGCACTTGAAGAAACGTTTGACTGACCTTCATGTCTTAAAGTAATGATGCTTATTCGAGCTGTTCTTGCCATAATAAGGACATGGTCTTTTACCAAATATGGCTATCTTCTGTATACCACCCCTACCTTCTCACAACACAACTGATTGGCTCAAATGCATTATGAAGGAAATAAATTCCACAAATGAACCTTTACAAGGCACACCTGTTAATTGAAATGCATTCCAGGTGACTACTTCATGAAGGTGGTTGAGAGAATGTCAAGAGTGTGCACAGCTGTCATCAAGGCAAGGATGGCTACTTTGAAGAATCTCAAATATAAATATGTTTTGATTTGTTTAACACTTTTTTGGTTACTACATGATTCCATATGTGTTATTTCATAGTTTTGTTGAAAATAGTAAAAATAAATAAAAACCCTTTAATGAGTAGGTGTGTCCAAACTTTTGACTGATACTGTATGTACATGTATTATTTCAGTTTTACATTTTTTATTAACTAGCAAAAATGTCTAAAACCCTTTTTTTGTCTTTGTCATTATGGGGTATTGTGTGTAGCTTGATGAGAGGGAAAAAAACAATTTAATACATTTTAGAATAAGACTGTAACATAACAAAATGTGGAAAAAGGGAAGGGGTCTGAATACTCTCTGAATGCACTGTGTGTCAAAAATATACTAAATAAATATTTTCCCTTTACCATTCAAAAATGATGTCGTATTTATTTTCAGTTAAACCTTCTGAGGCTAACTCACCTTGACATGGCAGGCTTTCTCACAGGGTAGCATCTGTTTGATGCCCGTGCCTTGGGCCCGCTCCACCAAGCGGATGGCTCTGACTAGCTCTGTCAGCTCAGAAGGCTCCAGTGACGCCTCGTGGTCGTTGCCCTTCCAGCTCTTGTCCAGGGTCACGTGACGCTCCACGACTTTTGCCCCCATTGCCACTGCTGCCACAGTGATGCTGATTCCCCTCTCATGGCCAGAATATCCGATGGGAATATCAGGGAATTCCTTCTGGTATTCCTACAGTATGTCAGGAAAAGGGAGAGTAAAATTCCATGGGTCAATTCATTTCCTTTAGTGGTGGCCTGAACAGAAATATGTTAAATGCTTGTTCTCTCCTCTCCTCTCCTCTCCTCTCCTCTCCTCTCCTCTCCTCTCCTCTCTCCTCTCCTCTCCTCTCCTCTCCTCTCCTCTCCTCTCCTCTCCTGCACTTGACTCAACCTATGTTTCCCTATGATGTTACTCTGGGGTGACAACAGATATCTTGCTGATCCTGCCTGACAACCCTTTCCTTGTACTAAACCAGTCTTACTGCTATGACACGTAGGTTGACATCCTCAGGGTCCAATGGGTAGGCACTGGTGCACTGTAGGATGGTGAAGTTCTGATTGTGTTCCTTGACCGTCTGATAGACCCGTCTCATTGTCGCCATTGACTGCATCCCACTGGATATCACCATGGGCCGTCCTGAGGTTCAACAAAGTTGTCATTTCAACAGTAACTGTCTTTACTGATATGCCGCATATTACCCATGTGGACTGCACATTCAGAGTATAACGTTTCACTTTTACCACAGTAACAGGTGATAAAGGTGTAGTACATATATAACACAGTGTTAACTTAAATCACTTCACCTTTTCTTGCAGTCAGTTCCAGATAGGGGAAATTGTTGGCATCACATGAGGCAACTTTGAAGAAGGGCACATCGAGCTCATCCAGGAACTCCACAGCCATCTGACAAGCGAAGCGAAGCAGTTGGGGTGGTCATGCATGTTTTGCTTGAAATCCGGAATATCTACACAGTCAGCAGCAGACGAATTCAATAGACATGTATTAATGGAATGACCTCTTACCTCGTCCATCCCAGAAGCGGTGAAGAAGATTCCAACCTCCTTTGCATATTTCTGGAGATCTCTATATTGTTCATGACTGAACTCTAGATGGCGTTTGTGTTCACCGTATGTCTTTCCCCAGGAATGTTTGGAGGTGTAGGGACGCTCCAGAGCACGCTTGTTGAACTTGTACTCAAGTTCACTCTTCTGAAATTTGGCGCAGTCTGCCCCACAGTCCTGTGAATTGATGCCAACATGAGTAAAAGCACCAAACACACACACACACACAATTTCCGTTTATGCAAATCCATGCACAGCAGCAATACAGTATCAGGATCACAGCAGAAAATACATTTCCCCTCAGTCCTGCCATTTCTACATGAGCTTTTGATTTGAGGTTATTAAAGGAAGATTTACATGGGAGAGATGCAGGATCAATAAGTTGCTCCACACTCATACATGTATACGTGTGCCTTTCTATCCGATTCTCCCAGAGAATCTTGTCACCCAACCTATTATATTTAACTGAAGCTTGAAAATACTTTCAATGAAGACCATGTTCTGTATTCAGCATGCTTTTTGTCCATAACTGTGTCCAGGAAACCAGTCCTTAAAGTCTTACAATGTCTCTTCATTTAGCTTCCATTACCTTGGCCATCTTGATCATTTTCTTTGCGATTTCAATATCTCCTTGGTGGTTCTGTCCAATTTCTGCAATAATGAAACAGGGGTTAGAACCACCGATCATCCTGCCAGGACCAAGTTCGAATTTCAGAGTCATTTTCAAATAAAAGTGTTAAATTAAGTTGGTAAATGCTTTAAAGTCTATGGCAAATATTTTTTTAAGGATGAGATTGTCAGAGGCAATCTTGCATGGTGGAAAAAGGAAGAAATTGCTTATCGTCTGCCCTTTTATCCAAATCCTTGAAGTCAGCCCATCCAATGATATGCCAGTATCCTGACCAGTTATGCAAAACGTGACAGGTAGGGCTTATTGTTTTTTTTATAGCCTGGATGCCAGTCTGTTTCTTTTCACCTTATGGAATTGTTCTCACGTTATTGTCATTTGACAAGAGCCCAAACAAATCTGGAACCAGGCAACAACAACAAAAACGCAAATAAGATGTAAATAAGGATATTTGCAAATACATTCAATAAGGAAATGGGTACAGTGATAGATACCAAGTTCTCTCTCTCGTGCACAGTTCAGACAATTAGTGAAGGAGATGTTGTTTTTTACTGGAAGAAAGACCCATGTTGAGCGCAGCTTTATAAAAAACATTGAGTGTAAAAATACTGTTTTATATTACTGCTTTATATCTTTACCTGTTCATAGAATTATATCCTCTTTGATTGTTTTTATATTTCCTTAGAGATAGGGTAGGGTAGGGTTAGGTTTAAAGCTCTTTGTGTATGACAGTAGGAATGCGCACTCCCAATAACTCAAGGCCTCTCCTGACTGATTAGAAGTCCTGTGATATGCACAGAGAAATCCTGGGTGATGGAAAAGTACCGAAGTACATCTTTGTGGAAGGGAGAGGGTGAGAGCTGAGGGTGTAAGTGGACACGGCACTGTCTGGAATGCACTGTATTCGGCTGGACATCTTTGTTGACGTCACTTTGAGTTTGGGCTCTTTTGTGTGATAAATATGTTTATGGTTTTTTGAGATATGGGTCTTCTTATCAATCGGCATTGTCGCCAGGATATCACGCTTAAGGAACAGAGAGTTTTCTTTGGAGAGTGAAGCCTCAAATGTATAAACAAATCTTAGATATAGCCATTTAGGAAACATCCTGTGCGTGTGCGTGTGCTTGCGCGTGCGCGTGTGCTTGCGTGTGTGACAGTTGGATGTATCCCGTCTGTAACAGGTGGACAGTGCAACCGTTACTAAATCCGAGGGGATAGAGATAGTATTTAGAACTCAACAGCGTATGGTTCTGGGGTGGGAATTGTATCTAGTACAGATTCCCACAGGAGAAGGATATATTGTACATGTACAAAATATTCCTAAATAAATGAATGAATCTAGAAATTTAGACTGGAAAATGAACACAATTAGTGAGATACGATTGGTCCCCGAAAGGATACATTATAAAAACGCCACAATATAACCCACAACTTGGAATTAAAGTCGTTTTAGAAGAAGGAGTCACTGCTTATTGGGAATAAACTTGGGTTCCAATATAGGAATATCATGGGAATGAGAGACATTGTCCGTTCGTTGAACCTGTACAGGAGAGGGAGAGGCAAGGACTGAGAGCTTTGTGGTGATATGGCTCTTCATGCCTGCCAATCCACCGACCGGTGGGCACAAACAGTGAAGCAAACAGAAGAGAAGTTTAAAAGTGTGTATATAAAGGTTGTCACGGTAAGTTTCCAGAGACAGGAAAGGACGTCTCAGGGGATGTGTTAAAAGAAGTGATCATGGTATGTTATCACTGAGCTATAACTTGAACTACAGACAGCCTCCAAGATGGCTGAAAACCGATTTGTGGGGGGCTGACATCTTGCTAGTTCCTGTTTCAGGAGCTCATTAGTACATGACCACTGGCCCAGCCAAGACGTGGATTCCAGGGCAAGCCAGACCAGGCCGAAGATTAGTGGTGGAGGGGAAATCTGCAGGCATGAAGAACCACCACACAACCCTGACACAGCCACTGAAAACAGGACTAAGAGGACAGTGCTTCAGCTTGCTCAATATGTACACCTCAGGAGACAGTTGGATGCTATTTTCTGTTTAAGACAACAAAATAACAACTTGTTTCAAACTTATTGAATGTCCTTGAGTGGCCCAGCCAGAGCATAGACTTGAACCCGATCAAACATCTCTGGGGAGACCTGAATATAGCTGTGCAGCGACGCTCCGCACCGAACCTGACAGAGCTTGAGAGGATCTGCAGAGAAGAATGGGAAAAACTCCCCAAACACAGGTGTGCCACGCTTGTAGCGTCATGAAGACTTGAGGCTGTTATCGCTGCCATAGGTGCTTCAACAAAGTACTGAGGAAAGGGTCTGAATAGTTACGTAAATGTAATATTTCCGTTTTTTATTTTTTAATACATAGGCAAAAAAAAAATTAAACAGTTTTTGCTTTGTCATTATGGGGTATTGTGTGTAGATTGATGAGGAAAAAAACAATTTAATATATTTTAGAACAAGGCTGTAACGGTACAAAATGTGGAAAAAGTCAAGGGGTCTGAATACTTTCCGAATGCACTGTGTGTGTGTGTGATATATATATATATTTTTTTGTTATACAAGGTGACTGTACTGATTGATAAACTTCTTTTTTTCCCCTCATCAATCTACACACAATACCCCATAATGGCAAAGCAAAAACTGTCACTATGCTCACAACAACATTATGTATAGCCAAGGACATTATGAGTGACGTCAAACCACTAATAGGAGCGATGTCTGATGTACCGTTTTCTGTGACTACATGGAGCTCTTCAAACTTTCTTTTCATGATGTCACGATCGTCATATGGAGGAGACCAAGGCTCAGCTTGGTAAGTGTACATACTTCTTTATTAAAGAAAGACCACTGAACAAAACGAACCATACCGCAAATATGGCTAGTGCAGACAGACAACTAAACATAGAATAAGAACCCACAAACTACCCAAGGAATATGGCTACCTAAATACGGTCCCCAATCAGAGACAACGATAAACAGCTGCCTCTGATTGAGAACCAATCTAGGCAACCATAGACATATAAACACCTAGACTTACAAAAAACCCTAGACAATACAAAAACGAAACAAACCACCCTCGTCACACCCTGACCTAACCAAAATAATAAAGAAAACAAAGATAACAAAGGTCAGGGCGTGACACAAGATGAGTACAGCTCGAGGAACTTTATGTCCTGCTATCCAAAACAATCAACAATTGCTTAATCAGAGTAAGAACGTTTCAAATAATATTTATTTATTTAAAAAGGAATATTTTAACTAAGAACAACTATGTAAGAAATGATTAAATCAAATAAATTAATTGAAGAAGAAAAAACCATACAGCCCTTGTCTATGATGTTCTTCTCTCTTTATAATAACTATTTAAGGCTGTGATGGATGGCGTTTAAACATATCTAATTACCCAAAGGGGTGAAATGAACTCTGTCACGCAGAAATAGGTGGGGTTATTATGTTTCATGTGAGGATGGCTAACCCAGTGCCTTTCCAAAACCTGAACAAATTTGATAAGCGCATTGTTTACACATTTCCTTGCTCTGTCTATTTTGCACCAGTGAGGGGGGCATCCTTCCTCTCCTTTACAGCCTTGGCTGGACGCAATGTGCAACATATCCTAAAATGTCATAAAATCCGAAAATGGTGATAGAAAATGGAGTTTCATAAAGAAAGTATGCATATTTTCCCCATTCCCCCCGGCTTTCTCGCAATTGAAGCTAGTTAAGAAAGAAAATGATGCCTTTGCAGCCTGAATGGAGGCCAGGAATGGACATCAAGCCTAGACGATAGTGCAGATTAGCTGCCTAGGCCAGGTTTAATTGAGGTTCTCTGACAAAATGCAATAAGTTCGATTGGAAAAGAGAGGGAGGTACATAGGCCTAGTATCGAATGTTGACATTTTTAGGACTGATTAAGATTTATTATAGTGAAAACTAACTAAATGTTTTATTTTTCTCTTCCAGGAGTGTATGGAATGTCCACTACCAAGTATTTTGATGAGTTGAACAATTACTCTTTATCTCTCCCTTTGAAATGATTCCTGAGGCCTGATGCGTTGTGACAGCAGTTATTGAAATTCTGCAAGTATAAAAAGGTACCCAAAATCCGGCCGTTAACGGAGCTCCCAAATTAAGAAAGGCCTGGCCCTTTGTTTATTTTGCTTCTACTTTTTACCCCCAGACATTGCATACACAACCCACCCATTTATACTTGTGAATATTTGCTAGTGGTCTTAATACCATGTCTGATTTATTGTGTGTGGTCATTTTATTAGGTTTTAGTAGGTTCTTCACAGGTGAGAAAGGATATACCTTAAAGGACACGCAAAATAAAATTTTCTGAAGTATCTAGTGTCCGAATTTTGGCTGCACACATGTAAGTTCTCCTGATGAGAAACGTACTGAACAACTACACAAACCTGGTACAGAGAACGTTTCAAACAAGGAGTCTGTACAGGGAAGGAACAGACTCACAAGGGTTGGGCGTATCCAGATTTTCATATCGTTTCTGTACCATACCGGGGTACATGATATTATCCGAAATGCACACAAGGGGCACAATTTCTAAAAAACGAAATAAAAAAAACGATTTTTTTTTTTTAGACACAAAACTATTTAGGCAAAAGGGATTTTGATCCAGGAGGGGAATGAATGTCTCAGCTCTAACCAAAAGGCTTGATCTTGACATCTAGCCACTTAGCTTGCAATTTAGCAAACCAAATGCATTGCTGGAGCACTGAGCTGGAGAAAATGTATTTGACACATTTTATATTTCTTATAGATATACTCAGCTTAATTATAAGTAGTGGGGTAGCACGCTCCCCCGCAGCCCCTCAGGGGTTTATATTTTCAATTGATTGAAAATCATACCTTCGGTATTTCGATACCCCGGTATACGGTATAAACGGTCTATTGCCCAACGCTAGTGTTGACCTCTATTCTGACTTTCTGGTGAGGCCTGATCACCCAAAAAGATCAGCGAAAATTGATGGAAATTGTTATATAATATGTAAATAAGATAATTATGAAGATGTGTATTGCTGTTGTTGTTTTGTTTGTTTTTGTTTTTGCCTTTGCTTCAACACAAACTCACCAGATTGGGTCTGCTGTATTATCTATATTTCTTGCCAAGGGTTGGCCCTCCAACTCCCTGGCCCTGCAACCTTGTTGTGAGATCGCCAAATATGACAGGAAATATAAGTCAACTTGCAAAATGGTTTCAAAAGTGTATATTTATTATATTTATTATAGACATTTGTAAGACATTAAGAATTTTGGAAAATTGTATAATTAGTCATACAATGAATAGACAATCTTGAATTCCTGAATCAGAAATGCCATAATCTGTTGTTCTGGTCTGTCTTCTCTCGAGGTTTATGGTGATAGTGACCCCGAATGGTATCTAGATGTATGGAAGGGATCATTTGACCAAGATCAGTCCGAGCCCCACCCCCTCTAACCGGCTAAAGTAATGGCGTCCACTACAGCCCTGTCCACTACAGCCCACTACAGCCCACCACTTCTATCTGAGACCTGAATCCAAGCCAGCAACATATATGCAGCATTCAGTCGAAGCTATCAACTGCCTTTTCTCTCAGGAGTGCTGCATGAGTTGTCCCGAGATTGAGTGCGTGGGGTGAGCATGGAGATCACTTCTAAAGTCCACTTCTAGAATGTACATTTAAGGAAGTTTGCGGCAGCTCAGGTGAGAGATCATCTAGTTTGGAAAATCCAACTATCCCTTAGATATTGACATCGAGACCCACTCTGACAGGCATGAGTTACATCAAATCAAATCAAATTGTATTTGTCACATGCTCTGAATACAACAGGGATTGTAGTGAAATGCGTACTTACAAGCCCTTAACCCAACAATGCAGTTTTAAGAAAAATACCACAAAAAAAAAAGAAATAAAGTAACAAATAATTAAAAAGCAGCAGTAAAATAATAACAGCGAGGCTATATACAGGGGGTACTGGTACAGAGTCAATGTGCAGGGGCACCGGTTAGTGGAGGTAATTGAGGCACTATATACATGTGGGTAGAGTTATTAAAGTGACTTGTGCATAGATAATAACAGAGAGAAGCAGCAGCGTAAAATAGCAAGTAGTCTGGGTAGCCATTTGATTAGATGTTCAGTGGCCTTATGGCTTGGGGGTAGAAGCTGTCTAGAAGCCTCTTGGACCTAGACTTGACGCTCCGTTACCGCTTGTCGTGCAGTAGCAGAGAGAACAGTCTATGACTAGGGTGGCTGGAGTCTCTGTCCATTTTTAGGGCCGTCCTCTGACACTGCCTGGTATCGAGGTCCTGGATGGCAGGAAGCTTGGCCCCAGTGATGTACTGGGCAGTACGCACTACCCTCTGTAGTGCCTTGCGGTCGGGGGCCTAGCAGTTGCCATACCAGGCAGTGATGCTCTCGATGGTGCAGCTGTAGAACCTTTTGAGGATCTGAGGACCCATGCCAAATCTTTTCAGTCTTCTGAGGGGGAATAGGTTTTTTTGTGCCCTCTTCACGACTGTCTTGGTGTGCTTGGACCATGTTAGTTTGTTGGTGATGTGGACACCAAGGAACTTGAAGCTCTCAACCTGCTCCACTACAGCCCCGTCGATGAGAAAGGAGCCGTGCTTGGTCCTCCTTTCCCTGTATTCTTGATCACGTTGAGGGAGAGGTTGTTGTCCTGGCACCACACGGCCAGGTCTCTGACCTCCTCCCTATATGCTGTCTCGTCCTTGTTGGTGATCAAGCCTACCAATGTTGTGTCATGGCAAACTTAATGATGGTGTTGGAGTCGTACCTGGCCGTGCAGTCATGAGTGAACATGGAGTACAGGAAGACACTGAACACGCACCCCTGAGGGGCCCCGTGTTAAGGATCAGCGTGGTGGATACGTTGTTACCTACACTTACCACCTGGGGGCGGTCTGTCAGGAAGTCCAGGATCCAGTTGTAGAGGGAGGTGTTTAGTCCCAGGGTCCTTAGCTTAGTGATGAGCTTTGAGGGCACTATGGTGTTGAATGCTAAGCTGTAGCCAATGAATAGCATTCTCACATAGGTGTTCATTTTATCCAGGTGTGAAAGGGCAGTGTGGAGAGCAATAGAGATTGTATCATCTGTGGATCTGTTGGGGCGGTATGCGAATTGGAGTGAGTGTAGGGTTTCTCGGATCATGGTGATGATGTGAGCCATGACCAGCCTTTCAAAGCACTTCATGGCTACAGACGTGAGTGCTACGGGTCAGTAGTAATTTAGACAGGTTACCTTAGTGTTCTTGAGCACAGGGACTATGGTGGTCTGCTTGAAACATGTTGGTATTACAGACTCAGACAGGGAGAGGTTGGCCATAATTGATTGGGTATTGCCCTCCCCTCCAAAAATTGTGGTCTTCACACTGGGAAAGTATAATAACCGAGACTTTAAAATACAGTAAGATACCGATCTGTCATTAAAATGACACATGCGACGGTATGAGAGAAGGCAAAACGGGGACCGTACTGACAAAAGTTAACGCTAGAAATGTAAGATTAATAAAGTGTATGTTGACGTTAGTAGGATACTGTTTAAACACTCTGTGCCCAGTTTATTATGTCCACCACCCCATTCACAAAAATTGATCACTCCTACCAACTGTTAGTAACGTGGCCGAGGCATACTATATAAAGCAGGCAGACAGGCATCGAGGCATTCAGTTACAGTTCGATTGAACGTTAGAATGGGCAAAACAAGTGACTTTAGCGACTTTGAGCGCGGTATGATCGTTGGTGCCAGGCGCACCGGATCCTGTATCTCAGAAACGGCTGCCCTCCTGGGCTTTTCACCCACGCCAGTGTCTAGGGTTTACAGAGAATGTTGCGTCAAACAAAAAACATCCAGTCAACGAAAGTCCTGTGGGCGAAAAAACAGCTTCTTGATGAGAGAGGTTGAAGGAGAATGGCAAGAATCGTGCAAACTAACAGGCGGGCCACAAACAAATAGCAGTCCAGTATAACAATGGTGTGCAGAACGGCATCTCGGGACGCCCAACTCATCGATCCTTGTCATGGATAGGCTATTGCAGCAGACAAACACACCAGGTTTCCCTCCTATCAGCTAAAAACAAGAAGGAGCTGTTCCACGGGGCACGCAATCTTCCAACACTTGACAATTGAGGAGTGGAAAAACATTTCCTGGTCCGACGAATCCCTGTTCCTGTTGTGTTATGCTAGTGGCAGTGGCAGAATTTGGTGTAAGCAGAACGAACCCGTGGACTCATCCTGCCTGGTGTCAACGGTACAGGCTGGTGGCGGTGGTGTAATGGTGTTGGGAATGTTTTCCTGGCACACGTTAGGTCCCTTGGTACCAGTTGAGCAACGTTAGAACGCCAAAGCGTCTCTGAACATTGTTGCTGACCAAACCCAATATCTTTTGGATGAGATGGAACGGGTTGTTGACAGCATGAATGTACCGCCATCCGATCTGCAGCAAATGCATGATGCCATCGCATCAGCATGGACCAACATCCCTGTGGAACGTTTACGGCACATTGTAGAATCCATGCCCAAAGAATTTAGGCTGTTCTGGAGGCAAAGGGGGGGGGGGTCCGACCCAATACTAAACGGGTGTACCTAATAAACTGGCCACTGAGTGTGTACATATATGTCTCCCTTTCTGGAAATGTATGTTCTGCCAGTGTCTGTTTGGGCTAAATTGAGGGTCGAATTATAGACTCAATTTTGAATCACCCTTTCATGGGGTTTCGGGGTGTCACAAAGTGCATGAGTCACTGTCCCAGTAGTATGTGTGGCAGTGACAGCTAAATTAATAACTATGTCTATTTGGCTATGTCCATAGTTTTATTCCGTCATTCTCATCAATGGCTTCGCCGTTGAATAATTTGACAGAATTGGGGAAGCAGGGACAAGACCCAGTAGACTGGACACTAGTGTCAAGAAGAGTTTGAGAAGTTAAAACAAGCACTGTGCTAATTCCTCGCTCCGGGAATACCAGATAGGGAGTTTGAGATGTTTGTGCACGAAGATAAGGGGCTGTCATTCTAAATTTGGGTTGTATCATTTATCAATAGTTCCAATTCGGGATTCGGACAGGCGAGAGACACAGAGCGCTGTCCCTGAACTGTGATATGGGGTCATCCTGCGAGTGGTTTCTGAAACAAATTACATCTTTGTACAAACAAATCTAGCTTCTCGACCTTAGAAGAAAACCCTCCCTAATTTAGACTCACTAAGTTACGGAGGGTTTCCTCCCAAGGTTGAGATAGAAGGCCCTACTGTAGACTCCAGCCGCTAACAAGCTACTCTGTATCAGTGGTTATACCAACAACACTGATGTAATGGTTAAGCTAGTCACCTAGAAGCTTAGACAAATATTTTCTATTG
This sequence comes from Oncorhynchus nerka, assembly GCF_034236695.1. NCBI lineage: Eukaryota > Metazoa > Chordata > Actinopteri > Salmoniformes > Salmonidae > Oncorhynchus > Oncorhynchus nerka. The sequence goes on along the minus strand of NC_088413.1, from coordinate 32,840,546 downwards.
GTTTATTGAAACTCTACAATCAAGCTGTTGTGATATGTTGAATTTGATTACTGTAACCAATTATTGCAATTTCAATGCCCAGTGGCATAGAATGAAGTGAGGAGGACATGGCATGGGAACACATTTTGTAGTCCTGGGGGGGGGGGGGGACTGAGTGGGAGCTTGGGGAGGTGTATAGATCCTCTATTTTTGTCAATCTCAGCAGAAAAGCAGCCCAGGTCAGTCAAGAGGTGGGAAGCGCCGAGTTTCTTACTTCTTTCTTCAAATATATCCACGTATTAGTATGTGAGTCTATTGTAATGCGTTTCTATGTTTTTCTCTCCATCAAGTGTCTGTTAGTACACTCTTGGATCTCCAGCAGAAGGAGGAGAAAAAAGGTCAAAAGCTCCAGTTGGAATGTTCGTGCCTATTGTATAAAACGTTTAAAAGGGGGACTGATAGAATGTAAATGACTGTTTTACAGCATTATCATTTTAGTATGAAAATATTGTTTTTATATATCCTTTTGAAAGTAGTGCTAGGTTTAAGCTCTGTGGGTATGAGAAGTGTAATTATTTAGTGGACTGCAGTGGACTGTAGGAATGTGCACTCCCAATAACTCAAGGCCTCTCCTGACTGATTAGAAGTCCTGTGATATGCACAGAGAAATCCTGGGTGATGGAAAAGTATTGAAGTACATCTTTGTGGAAGGGAGAGGGTGAGAGCTGTATTGAATGTATGTATTCAGCTGGACATCTTTGTTTGAGTACACGTTTGAAACGTTACTTTGAGTTTGGGCTCTTATGATATATAAGCTTCTGGTATATTGAGATATTGGCGTGTTTTGTCATTGCAAGCAAGAAGGAATCTCCATTGGAATGTGCATATCAGTTAACCATCCACTACATTCAAAAGAGTCAGATATCTCTGGAAATTAGTCACAAGCAATGGACCTCAGTTGAGTTCAGGAATTTTGTGGCCAAGTTAAGTTTTGTGGGTGAACCACAGGGAATGCAAATAAGGATATTTACAAAGGAAATAGGAAGGCTATAGCGAGACAATTATTTCATTAAATGTATGATGTATCAATTAATTATATGACAGGTCAGGGCAGGCAGAGGTCAGTAATCCAGAGTGCCCTGACCCTGAGCCTGCCAGCTGTTTTGTGGCAGAATGGTAAAAAAACAGGAAAGCTAGATAACAAGAACGAGAGAAAGACAGGAGCATGGGAAAACCATTTGATGAAAAACAACTGGCAACAGACAAACAGAGAACACAGGTACAAGTACACTGGGGATAAGGCTCTTTTCCAGATACGACAACAGCGGCAGACAAACATCTGGGCCGAGGGTATGCCAACCTCTTCCTCTTGCTCCGGGAAGAGCAGGGGCTGATAACCCAGGGAACACTCAAAAAGAAAGAGCCCAGTGGCAGAGCAGGTCAGGGTGTTGTGGGCATATTCAACCCACACAAGATGTTGGCTCCAGGTGGTGGAGTTGGCGGAGACAAGGCAGCGAAGAGGCATCCCCAAGTCTTGACTGGCTCTCACCGACTGGCCGTTGGACCGAGGGTGGAACCCGGAGGACAGGCTGGCCGATGACCCAATGAATGTGCAGAACGCCTTCCAGAACCGGGACGAGAACTAAGGACCCCGGTCGGAGTCCATGTCCACCGGGGCTCAAAGGACCCGGAAGACGTGCTGAACCATGAGCTGAGCCATCTCTTTGGCAGAGGGTAGATGTGGGAGAAGAATGAAGTGGGTGGCTTTGGAAAACCGGTCCACTACTGTCAGGATGGAGTTGTTGCCATCAGACGGGGGGAGACCGTGATGAAGTCCATGGATATGTGAGACCAGGGACGGTGAGGGACAGGCAGTTGTTGAAGGAGACCAGCCGGAGCTTGCCAAGGAGTCTTGGTCTGCTCACAGATCGTGCAGGCGGCGACGAACGCAGAGACGTCCGGGACCAAGGTAGGCCAACAAATGCATTGCTGCACAAGGGACAGGGTCCGACGGGAGCCCGGGTGGCAGGTAAGTTTGGAGGAGTGGGCCCACTCCAGGACCGAGGGACGGGAACAAACATCAGGTTATCTGGGCCCCCCTGGGGTTCGGCTGGGAATGCTGCACCTCATGGACCTGCTTCCCTATTCCCCAGCTGAGTGCCGTCGCCAGGCACAAGGTGAAAAGGATGGTCTCGGGGTTCGAGGGTGTAGCCACGGGGCTATAGCGGGGTGAGCGCATCCGGCTTAATATTCTTGGATCCCAGTCGGTAGAAGAGGGAGAAGTTAAACTGGGTGAAAAGCAGGGCCCACCTAGCTTGCCTGGAATTGAGACGCTTGGCGGTGCGGAGATACTCTAGGTTCTTGCGATCCGTTCACATAATGAAAGAATGTTCCTCCCCCTCCAACCAGTGTCTCCACGCCATCTTCACCGTGAGAAGCTCACAATTCCCGACATTGTAATTCCTCTCCATGGCGTTGAGACGATGGGAGAAGAAGGTACAGGGATGTAGGTTGAGGTCCAGGGCAGAATGAAGGGACAGGACATCCCCCACTCTGACATCCGAAGCATCTGCCTCCACCACGAACTGACAGGATGGGTCAGGATGACACAATATGGGAGCTGTGGTGAAGCGGTGCTTGAGGTCCCGAAACGCCCGGTCCGCAGCAGGGGACCACATGAACGGAACCTAGGTAGAGGTGAGTGCAGACAGGGGGGGAAGCCAGATGCTGTAACCCTGGATAAAGCGTCGATAAAAGTTGGCAAATCCCAGGAAACATTGCAGCTGCACTTTGGACGTAGGCTGAGGCGAATCCACCACCGCTCTCACCTTCCTGGGATCCATTTGTACATTCCCTGCAGCAATGATGTAACCAAGGAAGGGGATGGTGGAGCAAATCGAGAAAGACAGGCGCACGGGGAAACCGCTGGTAGGCTTGCAGAAGCAAAAAAAACTGGCAACAGACAAACAGAGAACACAGGTATAAGTACACTGGGGTTAATGGGGAAGATGGGCAACACCTGGAGGGGGGTGGAGACAAGCACAAAGACAGGTGAAACAGATGAGGGTGTGACAAAAAAAATGCTCATTCATGTTGGTTAATTTAGGATTCAAAGATAATCTTTGAAAATATATAGTTTAGCTTAGCCCACACAAAACATAAATTACATGACAGAGCACAGAGCAGTTATAGACAAGAACAGACAATATTAGAATAAATTAAAAATAAGAGTCAGATTGTCAAGAAAACAAAAATACTTCTTACACACTATTAATATATAGGTATTCATAGTATTATACACAGTACAGTTCAATTAGATATTTTAAAAGAAAAGAGGCCCTGTGACACTGTTTAATTTGTTTCTGTTTTTTAAAACTTTTTGCCTGAGTAATCTCTGGTCCAAAATTAAATGGTTATATACATAACTAAGCGACAGATTAAATCCGTTTTTGGTTTGGGTACAGTAGGCCTAAAGAAACCCACAGTGGTGTGTCTGGTGGGGAATATATAGTGCCATGCAACTTATTATGTGACTTGTTAAGCACATTTTTACACCTGAATTTAGGCTTGCCATAACAAAGGGGTATTGACATTTCAGCTTTTCATTTTTTATTAATTTGTCAACATATGGAAAAAATATAATTACACTTTGACATTATGGGGTATTGTATGTAGGCCATGACAAAAAAATCTCAACATGGGAAAAAGGTTAAGGGGTATGAATACTTTCTGAATGCACTGTATGTCTGTTTGACTTTGTAGTATTACCCAACTAGAAGTGGGTTATTTCTATGGGTTTCTTGTCAGTAGCTGCTTTATAGTCTGGTCCCAAGATCTGCCAACTCCATTGCTATCTTTGTCAAGCCAAACAGAGTTGGCATTATAGCGCAAATAGACTGTCACTCAGGCTAGAAATGACTCCTTCATTGTTAATAATAATTTTAAAAGTAACCTTTATTTACCTGGCAAGTCAGTTAAGAACAAATTCTTATTTACAATGATGGCCAACGCTGGGCCAATTGTGCACCGCACTATGGGACTCCCAATCACAGCCAGATGTGATGCAGCCTGGATTTGAACCAGGGACTGCAGTGGCGCCTCTGCCATAATAGGCACCAATTATCAAATAGACCACTTGAGTGAAAAGAGAAGTGTATCAAATTGGTTATAGATATCCGATACATCCCATAACCCATTGATTATACATATTAAATTAACATCAGGAGAGTTGAATATTATGATCACAGGCTAGCAAAGCTGTTTGACAGTATATATCACGTGTCATCTCCCCATTTGCCCTTTAAATATATATAAAATATGATTGTTTTTCTTTGAACCAATCTTTGCTTTACATATTTTTATAGTGCATATTTTTATATTATGCACACTTGCTGTACCCTGCATATAGATTCTATTCATGAAATTACTAATATTCTAATTCAAAATTCTTTGACAACCCTGAGATGCAAGATTGCCTAACCCAACGCACGCTAGATCATGGGACCCTTACATATCAGGTGCAATCATATTCCTTGTGTGGTTGGTGCACAGCACAGTCAATAAAAATTCCTCGTTTCTGACTGGCCCTGCCAGAGTTTCCGCATTTTCATTGTCTCCTCCCTTACCTCTCGAGCTGATCCACTGCTCTACTCCCCCATTAGATACCGTAACGTTATCAATAGCTAGCCACCACCATCAAATAGCTAAATATGGACGATTTTGACATGCTCAGCGCACCACAGGCTGCGGCCGGCAATGGGACGGACGAAGACCCCGCTGCCGCATTCTTGGCCCAGCAAGAAAGCGAGATCGCGGGGATTGAGAATGACGAAGGATTCAGCATCCTGGACAGTGGAGAGGTTCCAACGTCGCTAGACAATAATCTGACAGGCGATGCAAACGGTAACTGTGTTCTAAAAACTCTTAATTTAGGAAATTACAGTAGCTAGCTCGTTCGTATTATTTGGCTGGGTCAAAGCCTAGCAAATTGGCTAAAACTGATTAGCTATGGGCTAGCCAGTTAGTGTGTACACAGTTAGCTAGCCATCTTAATTAGCTAGCTAGCCAGCAAACGAGCTACATTAGCAAGCTACATCGACTGTCTGCTGGAGACTTAAAGGAAAGAGAAAAACAAGTAACGTCATTTTAGCTGGCTGGATCCAATATTTCAGACCATCTATTTAAAATGTTCGGGAAACTAGCTCGTAATGCGCAAGGTGACGCTAGTTTCGCTAACGGCGCTAGTTAGTCTCTACATTACATGTGTATATTCTAGTTAATAACGTAACTTTACTTATTGATATCTTGATGTTTGTGAAGTGTCGTGAATAAACTAACAGAAAATATAGTGTATTTGAATGACCGGTTAGCTAGTTATTGCGTTTATTTCCTGGCTATTATTGCGTCTATTTCCTGTCATTGGTGTGTTCCCAATGATCCCACTGCACCAACAACATTACTGGCCACTTCATTACTGCAATTTGATATATGGCCCAATGACCATTGGACTTTAATACAAAACTGTCGTCTTCGGGAAGTTAGATTCTTGACCGATTAGTTAGCTACATTGGCCAGAAGCAAGTTCATGTTATGCAACTCTTTAGGGGGGTGTACATGTTCATCTGTACAAACATCTGTACATGTTCATCTGTACAAACATCTGTACATGTCCATCTGTACAAACAATAGAACGTGAGTATAAACACCATGGGACCAAGCAGCTGTCATACCGCTCAGGAAGGAGATGCGTTCTGTCTCCTAGAGATGAACATACTTTGGTGCGAAAAGTGCAGATCAATCCCAGAACAACAGCAAAGGACCTTGTGAAGATGCTGGAGGAAACCGGTACTAAAGTATCTATATCCACAGTAAAACAGGTCCTATATCGACATAACCTGAAAGGCCGCTCAGCAAGGAAGAAGCCACTGTTCCAAAACCGATAGAAAAAAGCCAGACTACGGTTTGCAACTGCACACGGGGACAAAGATCATACTTTTTGTAGAAATGTTCTCTAGTCTGATGAAACAAAAAAAATAACTGTTTGGCCATAATGACCATCGTTATGTTTGGAGGAAAAAGGGGGAGGCTTGCAAGCTGAAGAACACCATCCCAACCGTGAAGCACAGGGGTGGCAGCATCATGTTGTGGGGGTGCTTTGCTGCAGGAGGGACTGGTGCACTTCACAAAATAGAGGAAAATTATGTGGATATATTGAAGCAACATCTCAAGACCTCATTCGGGAAGTTAAAGCTTTGTCGCAAATGGGTCTTCCAAATGGACAATGACCCCATGCATACTTCCAAAGTTGTGGCAAAATGGCTTAGTGACAAAAAAGTCAAGGTATTGGAGTGGCCATCACAAAGCCCTGACCTCAATCCTATAGAACATTTGTGGGCAGAACTGAAAAGTGTGTGCGAGCAAGGAGGCCTACAAACCTGACTCAGTTACACCAGCTCTGTTAGGAGGAATGGGCCATAATTCACCCAATTTATTGTGGGAAGCTTGTGGAAGGCTACCCAAAATGTTTGATCCAAGTTAAACAATTTAAAGGCAATGCTACCAAATACTAATTGAGTGTATGTAAACTTCTAGCCCACTGGGAATGTGATGAAATAATTCTCTCTACTATTATTCTGACATTTCACATTCCTTAAAATAACGTGTGATCCAAACTGACCTAAGACAGGGAATTTTTACTAGGATTAAATGTCAGGAATTGTGAAACTGAGTTGACATGTATTTGGCTAAGGTGTATGTAAACTTCTGACTTCAATTGTAGCTAGCTAGCTAGTTCCAATGAATGAATCGTTCATCGTAAAGATATTGCCAAACCAAGCATTTATGTACTAGCGCACTAGACTAGAACAGGTGGGTATAATTTGTGGAACGTTCCAACAGGAATCTGTTCCAAACACTTTGTAAAATACAAGGTTACCAACAAACAACGCATACAAAGTAGTATGATCAATTCACCTAGCTAACCCGCTGCCGAATAGGCACCAATTTACCACGTAGCTTATTCTTAATGTTTGTCCATAGGCTACCAGTGAGGACAAATATATTTTGGAATTAACGTGTTGAGTGAATTTTTATGAAATTAGCCCACTCCTTACCTGGTATCTTATTCTGCCGCTATACAACTTTGTAGGTGTTTGTTGGCAACCTTGTTATTTACAACGTTTTTGGAACAGATTCATGTTGGAACGTTCCACGAACTATACCCACCCGACTAGAACAAACCAACGTGTAGTATTTTTGCAAGCTTACAACTACAAATCCATAATCTGAATTTGATCCTATCCGTCTTCGAGTAAGACGTGTAGTGAGGTCTGATACACACCCACTCTGTGATGTGAATTGATGATGTAGCCCATTTCATTGTCTTTGATATGGCTTTGTTCGTGATGAATGGTTAATTCTATTTGCAGATGCAGTGGACGGTGCTGTCAATGGAGACCTTAATGAGGTAATATCTTGTGTTTTCCCATTTTGTCTTACAGCCGATATTGTGAATATATTGACTCAAGGAAAACATTAGAATACTTAACCATGCATGTTTTGTTTTAACAAATACTAAATGCCATGGTTGTGTCATATTATTGACCGTGGTTGTGTTCAGTAGGCACAAAACGGAAGAAAATGCTCTGGAACGGAGTGAGAAAAGGGCGGAGTTGCTATCTACTTGTCCAATGAGACACGTTTTAACGTTGCTACAGTGTGCCCTGTTGAACACCACCCATGTGTTTGTTAGGAGAGCAATGGCCCGTCTGATGCATACTCCGCCATCTCCAGTGCCGACCGGCTGCAGGCTGAGCCAGAGAGCCTGCGTAAATGGAGGGAGGAGCAGAGGGAGAGGCTGGAGGTCCTAGGTAAGGAGAGGCCCCTGGTATATCCTGGCTAGAGGGCCATAGCAGCGTAACAATAGAAGGAACCGATGTGACTATTTACAGTTGAATCCAAAGTGCCGAGTGCCCAATTCTAACACCACAATCTTTGAAAAACGTATGGCCCTGACTTGCAGTACAAGAAAAACACTGAGCACATTTTTGCTGATGTTGAAATCACCCCTGGTTTTTAGAAGTCTTCTTTTTTTTGTGATGTCATTTTTCAAGAGAATTGCATGTACTGTGTGAATCATAAGACCTCTTCTTCTTCCTAATTTCCCCTTCCCCAGACGCTAACTCTCGTAAGCAGGAGTCTGAGTGGAAGGACAAGGCCAAGGTAGAGCTAGAGGAGTGGCACACTAGACAGGATGAGCAGCTGGAGAAGACTAAAGTGAATAACAGGTAAAAATGCATAGAAAGAGTCCAGACATTCTATTTCTATGTAGAAACGGCCCGGGTTGAGCCAGGAGGACTAAAAACCCACTGGACTCCAAGGAAACCTTTTGTCCACTGACTCACTTTTCTCTACAGGAGCCGTCGAAAGGAAACCCTGTCCATTGAGTGTAAATGACACTCTGCAGAAATCTCCTTGCAGAATAGTTGAGTTATTATGCAGCAATTGTTCCTATTGGTCCCTCTATGTTCTCTACGACCTCTTATGTGTTTTAATGTTTATATAGGCCTACATGAAAAGACGTAGGCTAGCTGTGTGCAGTCTCTGGTAGACCAGTGAAACAGATCAGTGTAGTATGTTCCGGAATGAAAAATGATCATGTATATTAATTCTCAGGGTAATTTTATTTCTGATAATGACCTGGAGCGGCAATCCAAGTCATGCATGGTGTTGCTAAGAGGTGAAACAGCTGTTGCTAAATGACGAGACCCCAGAGTTGACCCTTGAACCACAAGCCTTTTGAGCACGGCAGATTCAGAAATATCTAGTTGAGGTCAGGAATTATAATATCAATTGGTGTCTATCTATCGAAAGATAACAGGACAGCCCCATCAGCAAACAGAAATGTAGGATGTTTAAAATATATATATATATATATATATAAGTTTGATAAGACTTAGGATAAGGGTTTTGGAACGCCTTGCCTCCAAGGGCTCAGACAGTATAAAGTCTAGTTTTCACTAACTTGAGCGTCTGTAACCCAAGCCCTCCCTCTGCTCTGAACAATGTATCAGCCAATGTTCCAGTCTCTGTCGCATGTCTAGCTACTTCTAACCTGCCTCTGTTATGTTGTTTGTAGTCTCTTTTGTATATAAGTGGATCTGAAATGGCACCCTATTCCCTATGTAGTCTCATAGGTCTCTGGTTAAAAGTAGTGCTACTAGGTAGGGAATATGGTGCCGTTTTGGACGCAGATTACTGTACGAGGGGGAGCTCTGGGCTGGGTTTGTTCTGTCGTTTTTGCTCTTCTCCTTTTTACCGCTCTTTCTCTTCTCTCCTGCTTGCTGCTTTCCTCTGGGACATCCCCTGTGTCTCCCAGGGTTCTGGATGAGGATTTCTACAAACAGCCCTTCTCTGACCTGATTGGTTATGTGTATGTTGCTAAACTAACATTTGTTTCTTTTTTTTTTTTCTCCCCACGTGACGTCACTCGCGTCAATCGCACGCCGCATCTTCCATTTTAACGCTGATTTTTACGTTTTGCTTTCCCCCTTCATTTTTCAAAAAAAATTTATTTTTCAAAGAAGTAGACTTTATCTTGAGCGTGCGTGACTGTTTTTGTGACCTTTAAACCCACCAGGTGTCTCTTTTTTTATTTTTTTTTATTGTTAATTTTATTTTTTAATGCAGTGAATGTTTGTTTGTTGAATGTCATTGCATCAGCCTTAATGCTCAGTTTCCGTATTAATTGTGTTGCCATAACTGTAGTGTAGTAAATCGAGTGGCCATTTTTCTTTTACTTTGGTCTTGTTTAATTAATTACATCGTCCATGATCCATCTATATGTCCCTTCATTTTATCACGCCATCTCATCACGCCATTTGCAAATGTTTTTGTATTCTTAGATCCCTTTTTAAATCATCTATACTTGTATTATTCATATGTGCACATGGAAAACTAGTTATAGAAATTGACGCTATGTGGAAAACATTGGTTAGGTGTGTTACTTGGCGACGCACTACTTTAAATGTATTGACGGAACCGTATAGCTACTACCTCAGCTGCGTGTCGATACTGTGTGGCTAATGTCTCTAGTAGAGTTAAGACTGTAGTTTTGTTTCAAGCAACTGTGTCTCCAACTCTTAACAGTCCTATCAATATAGTAGTACCTTCATATAATATGCAGGCATATTATCTGAAGGTTAACTTTAGTCTGTTTAATACTATTTAAGAGATCTCCTGCCATTAGAAAGGCTATTTATTTATATCTGCTTTATATCTGCTTTATACCTGGTAACCTGCAGCCTTTCGGGTTCAATAAGGCTCCTGAAAAGCTGTGCAAAGGCAACCATGTTGTTGGAGGGCCGTTTCTTTCCAACATTATCTCTGCTGTTTCAGTGTCTTGTAGAATAACCACACACACCCCCCCCCCTCGCACAAATAACTGCAGAGATGGGTGTTTATTTTGTATTTTTAAAGGAGTTATTTATGCAATAGCTATTGTACTGTACTAGAATGTCTGTTGGTTGACATAATGTTGAACGGACACTCTGAATCCCTCATTTGGAGAGCGTCATTACAATTTTTAAGAATGAATACGCCAACTCGGTGGCTATGTGGTTGGAGTTTCCGCCCTGAGATTGGAAGGTTGGGAGTTCGATCCCTGGCCGAGTCATACCAAATACGGTCAAACTAAGACTCTGCATTAAAATATGTATATTTGGAGGGGGGCTGCAATAGACTAGCGTCCTGTCCAGGGTGGTGTACTTGTACAGCTGCCTCACGCGACAGGAGATGGGCTCCTGTTCCGATGAGTTGTTCTGGCTAGCACAATCCAAGGCTCGTACGAGGCGATTTATGACAAAAATCCAACAGTTGAAGTCTAATTTCAATAGCCTGATACTGTCGCAGAGCCCTGCATGTAGACAGTCAACTGTTGCGTTGATGTCGCTAGTACGTCTGTATTTCTAAACTGAAAGCTCATTGGATACACCGTTGCTTCAAACATGCGAATGTGATCTGCTTAGAATCTGTTAATAGCTACTAGCATCCCACTGTCTACCATAGAATGACATGCTACTCTTGTTGCCCAACTCGCACTCTTAGTCTTGCAGCCCTTGTATCTATCTGCCATTGAATTCATTCGATCGCTAAAGAGCAAAGGTTCCCATATAAGCAAACGTCCTTGTCTCTGCCAAAACAAAGACCCACGGCTACTGAGACCAAGGGGGCACGTATATTTGCCTCACCCAACCAACTCAATGGCACAGCAGATGAAGGCTGCAAGCTAAGCACACTTAGTGCACAGAAAAATAAAAATAATCTGCCCCCCCCCTGAAATGACTTTTTTTCTCTCTGGGAAAATGCATGCTGGCTTTTGTCATCTGCATAAAGCTCATTTACTTTTCATTTCTATATATCTGACTTGTGATCTGTTTCTCCTTGTTTCTTTTCCTATGCACCTTTAAGCACACACATTAACCATCCTTGCTACCGCCTAGACCAGTTAAGTAAAAAAACAAAAAGACAATATCCTAGTAGGGAGAAGTGTATATTAGCCTAGAAAAATGGCAAGACAATATTCAATAGTGGTGCACAATTAGACTAGACTGTAGTCGAGGCTCTCCAACCCTGTTCCTGTAGATTTTCGCTCCAACCCTTAAAAAAAAAAAAAAAAGATAATGAACTGGTTGATAAGCTGAATCGGGTTAGTTACAACTGGAGTTGGAGTTAGAAAGCTACAGGAGGGTAGCTCTCCAGGAACAGGATTGGAGAGCCCTGCTGTAGATGAATACAAAATCCACTGCCAATTGAAATGATTTTTAGAAGCTGGGTGTCCCTTCTGTGATACGTTTGGTCCACTAGTCCTGTTTGTACCTGTAGTCTCGTTGTGACAGTGAATTTTCATTGGCTTCTCATCCCCATTTTGCTCTGTGTATTGTGTTCTAGAGGGGGTCTTTCAATTTTCTTAAGTCTTTGGCAGTGGAAGTGTCCTATCTTGGGTGGGTGGGTTTGGGTTTTGCTATTCCCCCTGGCTTGCATTTCAAAATGTCTTATTGTGATTGTGGCACTATCATTTCTTATTTATTTAATTTCAGTTATGTATGCTAAGCCTTCTAGTGGAATTAGATGCCCTTTTGGGTTCGGTATCGGTGTGAAGATTGTGACATGTCAATCAAAAGTCTCTTATGGTTATTATATCAAGTGTTTGCTGCATTTCAAATGGCCTGCTTTCCACTAAGCGCACTTATCAAGCACAAGTATAAAGGACATAAAACAAAACATATTCCTAATGCTATACTTGGATCTTGAGAGAATATTTGAACGTAAACCAAAAGGCAAGTTACCCCCCCCCCCAGTTCTGTGACGAACTGCATTTTTAACCAACCAAACCGCGTTTTAACCGTTCCAAAAAAAAAACCTGCGCTTGTTTTTTCCCAAAACCCCTTGATTAGACTGACAGGGAAAAGCAGGTAACTAGCTAGCTGTATGACTGGGGTTATAGGGGGCATGCTGTATGATCTTATCCAACCCTGTTCTCTTCATCTGGTTTTGATGTGGCCACCCGGAGAATGTTTATTTTTTGGGGATGTACTGTAATGTAGTTGGGTCTCCGCTGCTGTCTACTCGACACTTCCTCCTCAAGCAAAGGTTTTTAGATTCAGACCTCACTAAAACTGTTTGACTAAAACGCTGGAAAATCCATGCTAAAATGGCACCATTTTCATATTGAATCTTTTTATTTTTACGTTATTGTCAACTACCAAATTGATTTGTGTCATGCAGGTAGTTTAGATCCATTCGGCATGTATTTCTATGGGGATTCCCCATGTCTGTCCCTGTGGTGTTGAGGAGGTGTGTAAGTGAACAGCAGTAAGGCCCTCTGTAAAACTGCTGATCTCTGGGGCCCAGACCTGCTCCCTCCCTCTCTAAAGCGCTGTCCCCCTCCCGTGTTGCTTTGCAGAGCGGCCGAGGAGGCCATGCTGTCGGACATGGACGAGAACAACCCGGGCACCGAGTGGGAGCGCGTGGCGCGCCTCTGCGACTTCAACCCAAAGTCCAGCAAGCAGGCAAAAGACGTGTCCCGCATGCGCTCTGTCCTCATCTCCCTCAAGCAGGCCCCTCTGGTCCGCTAACCCCCCCCTTCGCTCTGTTAGATGTCTCAATTCAGTCCCTACCACTCCCCTTCGCACTAACCATTCATTCAGCGTTTGCAGATCTGAAGGCTCTGGATGCGTAAATGCAGTGTCTTGGTGGAGCTTCCACGATCCACCATGTCGCATTTCACCTTAGAGATCTGTTAACGTTGAGGGGCCGAGGGGAAAGGGGGTGAATTGAGACGGCTGTATCTCTACCCTAACCCTCTCTGGACCCAGATTGCAACCAACCTCTCATAGGGCAATGTATCATTCCCCCCTACCTATCTACCTACCTGAGGTCGTCGTTGTTCATGGATTGATATTATTCCTCTCTTCCATCTCCCTTTCCATCATTAAAGAACAAAATAAGTATATACGCATTTATTTTTTGTTTCTATTCTTTTAAGGACCAAACTCTGTTTATTAAGTGTGTTGGAAACCCATTTAGAGCCGGCTTGTGGCATTTATTGTGACTATTTCAATCTATGCATTTTCCCATTTGAACCATGAATCAAGTACGGTAAATATCTGTGTGTGTGTAAGCAGCAAGGTTGGGGTCAATTCCATTTAAATTCCGGTCAATTCAGAAAGTACACAATTCCAAATCAAATTTTTGCTAATTGAAAAGCATTGAAGAGAATTTGAATTTCCGTGTACTTCCTGAATTGCAACGGAATTGCCCCCAAACATCATGTGGTGTATTATGTACTCTATATGTGTGTACCTATGTACATATACAGGCAATATATACATTTACATTGTGGTTAAGATTTACTGTAGCCCATGTGTTGCTTAATGTGTTCATTGTCCATCAATTTCAATATCAGTAAAACATGAAACTTTTGTCGTCAACGTCGTTATTGAAGTGTTGTCCGTGACATTCAAATTATTATGGTTGCACCTAATTGGAAGTAAAATTTCAGGTGAGACAAATGACATTTTATACTGCGTTTTCAATTAAATTATGTTTAGTGTTCCCTTAGGCCCTCCACCACTTTTGCTGTTTGTTGTATGGCCTTGGGTTCTCTCTGGGTTCAAAAGAATCTGGTGAAAATGAATATCTGGCATCAAATGAATCTCTGGTGAAAATGGCAGAGAGGAAGAGGTGAAGCGAGGGGTTTTCTGTTCAAATCTGTCCACGGAAGCAGACCGCCTGCCTTTTGGATGACTCCCATTGTTAGGGCAGAGACAATCATCTCAAGTATGCAGTATCTCAAATGGTCAAACCGAAGTTGCATACCTTTGATCAAAGTTGGTTGGGAGGTGGCCAGTCAGAACGTGACATCTTTGAGCTTGAATCTGTTCAACCAATAAATGGCTTTATTAGTTATGTTCATGTATATTTGGTGTAGCAATGAGCTATTGTGGATTTTTACAAATGCAACCTAATTTGGAATGTCTATCAGGAGTATTCAACTCTTAAAGCCAATTTCTGTTTGATCCGAAAATGTGGTCGGAGGCTCCGTATGTAGGGTGTGACACAATTGCAGAGGCCGAATTGAGTTCCGTACGCATTGCCGTGTGCCTCCCAAATGTTTTAACAATGCGGAGGGCTCCGCACTGACATGATTGGTTGGCGGAAGGTCCTGTTTAAACAAACTCACTTCCTTCACAACAGCTCTACTCAACTGTACTGCTCATCGAAGCACAATAAGTATTAAAGCCCCGACCTCTGCAGAGGCAAATACTGCACGGCCAATGCAGACGTGGGATTGCCAATGCGGTGCCTTTAACACTACCGAGGTCTGGAGCCTGCTGGTTTTCTGTTCTACCTGCTAATTAATTGCACCCACCTGGTGTCCCAGGTCTAAATCAGTCCCTGATTCGAGGGGAGGAATGAGGGGGAAGCAGTGGAACTACCTTCAAGGTCCAAAGTTGAGTTTGAAGGGGTTTATATGGTCATTCCATATAGGCTAGATATACACTGCTCAAAAAAATAAAGGGAACACTTAAACAACACAATGTAACTCAATCGCACTTCTGTGAAATCAAACTGTCCACTTAGGAAGCAACACTGATTGACAATAAATGTCACATGCTGTTGTGCAAATGGGATATACAACAGGTGGAAATTATAGGCAATTAGCAAGACACCCCCAATAAAGGAGTGGTTCTGCAGGTGGTGACCACAGAGCACTTCTCAGTTCCTATGCTTCCTGGCTGATGTTTTGGTCACTTTTGAATGCTGGAGGTGCTTTCACTCTAGTGGTAGCATGAGACGGAGTCTACAACCCACACAAGTGGCTCAGGTAGCGCAGCTCATCCAGGATGGAACATCAATGCGAGCTGTGGCAAGAAGGTTTGCTGTGTCTGTCAGCGTAGTGTCCAGAGCATGGAGGCGCTACCAGGAGACAGGCCAGTACATCAGGAGACGTGGAGGAGGCCGTAGGAGGGCAACAACCCAGCAGCAGGACCGCTACCTCCGCCTTTGTGCAAGGAGGAGCAAGAGAGAGCCCTGCAAAATGACCTCCAGCAGGCCACAAATGTGCATGTGTCTGCTCAAACGGTCAGAAACAGACTCCATGAGGGTGGTATGAGGGCCCGACGTCCACAGGTGGGGGTTGTGCTTACAGCCCAACACCGTGCAGGACGTTTGGCATTTGCCAGAGAACACCAAGATTGGCAAATTCGCCACTGGCACCCTGTGCTCTTCACAGATGAAAGCAGGTTCACACTGAGCACATGTGACAGACGTGAAAGAGTCTGGAGACGCCGTGGAGAATGTTCTGCTGCCTGCAACATCCTCCAGCATGACCGGTTTGGTGGTGGGTCAGTCATGGTGTGGGATAGCATTTCTTTGGGGGGCTGCACAGCCCTCCATGTGCTCGCCAGAGGTAGCCTGACTGCCATTAGGTACCGAGATGAGATCCTCAGACCCCTTGTGAGACTATATGCTGGTGCGGTTGGCCCAGGGTTCCTTCTAATGCAAGACAATGCTAGACCTCATGTGGCTGGAGTGTGTCAGCAGTTCCTGCAAGAGGAAGGCATTGATGCTATGGACTGGCCCGCCCGTTCCCCAGACCTGAATCCAATTGAGCACATCTGGGACATCATCTCTCGCTCTATCCACCAACAGACTGTCCAGGAGTTGGCGGATGCTTTAGTCCAGGTCTGGGAGGAGATCCCTCAGGAGACCATCCGCCACCTCATCAGGAGCATGCCCAAGCGTTGTAGGGAGGTCATACAGGCACACACACTACTGAGCCTCATTTTGACTTGTTTTAAGGACATTAAATCAAAGTTGGATCAGCCTGTAGTGTGGTTTTCCACTTTAATTTTGAGTGTGACTCCAAATCCAGACCTCCATGGGTTGATACATTTGATTTCCATTGATAATTTGTGTGATTTTGTTGTCAGCACATTCAACTATGTAAAGAAAAAAGTATTTAATAAGAATATTTCATTCATTCAGATCTAGGATGTATTTTTTAGTGTTCCCTTTATTTTTTTGAGCGGTGTATAAGAGCTAGGCTATGAAAACATTCCCAGAGGACTGAAAGACCTGCTGGTTTACGTTGTCATACTCTCTTGACATAGTACTTTACAGTAAACTAATTCATTGTTCAGGGAAGAGTATTTACCTAATTTTGGAAGCCAGGCCCCTCGCATCTCACTGTATTTGTACATGGAAAACAGTGTGGTGACATACCGTAACCAAGTGATACATCTATAACAGTAAATATTAGGCTGAACGCGAGAGAGGCATTGTTGATGGCCACATTCCACCCTCTATGAAAACAGAGGCTGCATTCCAGTCAGTAGCTCTACGTTTCCTTTAATCATTGGTAGGTGATGGTCTGACTGACTGTTGCTCAGGTGAATTGTCTGACTCTAGACAACTACACTGAACAAAAATATAAACACAACATGCAACGCTTTCTTCGATTTTACTGAGTTACATTTACATTTACATTTAAGTCATTTAGCAGACGCTCTTATCCAGAACGACTTACAAATTGGTGCTTTCACCTTATGACATCCAGTGGAACAGCCACTTTACAATAGTGCATCTAGGTCTTTTAAGGGGGGGGGGGGAGAAGGATTACTTTATCCTATCCTAGGTATTCCTTAAAGAGGTGGGGTTTCAGGTGTCTCCGGAAGGTGGTGATTGACTCCGCTGTCCTGGCGTCGTGAGGGAGTTTGTTCCACCATTGGGGGGCCAGAGCAGCGAACAGTTTTGACTGGGCTGAGCGGGAACTGTACTTCCTCAGTGGTAGGGAGGCGAGCAGGCCAGAGGTGGATGAACGCAGTGCCCTTGTTTGGGTGTAGGGCCTGATCAGAGCCTGGAGGTAGTGAGGTGCCGTTCCCTCACAGCTCCGTAGGCAAGCACCATGGTCTTGTAGCGGATGCGAGCTTCAACTGGAAGCCAGTGGAGAGAGCGGAGGAGCGGGGTGACGTGAGAGAACTTGGGAAGGTTGAACACCAGACGGGCTGCGGCGTTCTGGATGAGTTGTAGGGGTTTAATGGCACAGGCAGGGAGCCCAGCCAACAGCGAGTTGCAGTAATCCAGACGGGAGATGACAAGTGCCTGGATTAGGACCTGCGCCGCTTCCTGTGTGAGGCAGGGTCGTACTCTGCGGATGTTGTAGAGCATGAACCTACAGGAACGGGCCACCGCCTTGATGTTATTTGAGAACGACAGGGTGTTGTCCAGGATCACGCCAAGGTTCTTAGCGCTCTGGGACGAGGACACAATGGAGTTGTCAACCGTGATGGCGAGATCATGGAACGGGCAGTCCTTCCCGGGAGGAAGAGCAGCTCCGTCTTGCCGAGGTTCAGCTTGAGGTGATGATCCGTCATCCACACTGATATGTCTGCCAGACATGCAGAGATGCGATTCGCCACCTGGTCGTCAGAAGGGGGAAAGGAGAAGATTAATTGTGTGTCGTCTGCATAGCAATGATAGGAGAGACCATGTGAGGTTATGACAGAGCCAAGTGACTTGGTGTATAGCGAGAATAGGAGAGGGCCTAGAACAGAGCCCTGGGGGACACCAGTGGTGAGAGCACGTGGTGAGGAGACGGATTCTCGCCACGCCACCTGGTAGGAGCGACCTGTCAGGTAGGACGCAATCCAAGCGTGGGCCGCGCCGGAGATGCCCAACTCGGAGAGGGTGGAGAGGAGGATCTGATGGTTCACAGTATCGAAGGCAGCCGATAGGTCTAGAAGGATGAGAGCAGAGGAGAGAGAGTTAGCTTTAGCAGTGCGGAGCGCCTCCGTGATACAGAGAAGAGCAGTCTCAGTTGAATGACTAGTCTTGAAACCTGACTGATTTGGATCAAGAAGGTCATTCTGAGAGAGATAGCGGGAGAGCTGGCCAAGGACGGCACGTTCAAGAGTTTTGGAGAGAAAAGAAAGAAGGGATACTGGTCTGTAGTTGTTGACATCGGAGGGATCGAGTGTAGGTTTTTTCAGAAGGGGTGCAACTCTCGCTCTCTTGAAGACGGGAGGGACGTAGCCAGCGGTCAGGGATGAGTTGATGAGCGAGGTGAGGTAAGGGAGAAGGTCACCGGAGATGGTCTGGAGAAGAGAGGAGGGGATAGGGTCAAGCGGGCAGGTTGTTGGGCGGCCGGCCGTCACAAGACGCGAGATGTCATCTGGAGAGAGAGGGAGAAAGAGGTCAGAGCACAGGGTAGGGCAGTGTGAGCAGAACCAGCGGTGTCGTTTGACTTAGCAAACGAGGATCGGATGTCGTCGACCTTCTTTTCAAAATGGTTGACGAAGTCATCTGCAGAGAGGGAGGAGGGGGAGGGGGAGGAGGATTCAAGAGGGAGGAGAAGGTGGCAAAGAGCTTCCTAGGGTTAGAGGCAGATGCTTGGAATTTAGAGTGGTAGAAAGTGGCTTTAGCAGCAGAGACAGAGGAGGAAAATGTAGAGAGGAGGGAGTGAAAGGATGCCAGGTCTGCAGGGAGGCGAGTTTTCCTCCATTTCCGCTCGGCTGCCCGGAGCCCTGTTCTGTGAGCTCGCAATGAGTCGTCAAGCCACGGAGCGGGAGGGGAGGACCGAGCCGGCCTGGAGGATAGGGGACATAGAGAGTCAAAGGATGCAGAAAGGGAGGAGAGGAGGGTTGAGGAGGCAGAATCAGGAGATAGGTTGGAGAAGGTTTGAGCAGAGGGAAGAGATGATAGGATGGAAGAGGAGAGAGTAGCGGGGGAGAGAGAGCGAAGGTTGGGACGGCGCGATACCATCCGAGTAGGGGCAGTGTGGGAAGTGTTGGATGAGAGCGAGAGGGAAAAGGATACAAGGTAGTGGTCGGAGACTTGGAGGGGAGTTGCAATGAGGTTAGTGGAGGAACAGCATCTAGTAAAGATGAGGTCGAGCGTATTGCCTGCCTTGTGAGTAGGGGGGGAAGGTGAGAGGGTGAGGTCAAAAGAGGAGAGGAGTGGAAAGAAGGAGGCAGAGAGGAATGAGTCAAAGGTAGACGTGGGGAGGTTAAAGTCGCCCAGAACTGTGAGAACTTACAGTTCATATAAGGAAATCAGTCAAATTAAATAAATGCATTAGGCCCTAATCTATGGATTTCACATGACTGGGAATACAGATATGCATCTGTTGGTGTCACAGTTACCTTAAAAAAAAGGAAAACCAGTCAGTATCCGGTGTGACCACCATTTCCCTCGTGCAGCGCGGCACATGTCCTTCGCAATAGAGTTGATCAGGTTATTGATTGTGGTGAGTAGAATGTAGTCCCACTCTTCAATGGCTGTGTGAAGTTGCTGGATATTGGCAGGAACTAGAGCACCCTGTTGTACACGTTGATCCAGAGCATCCCACACATGCTCAACGGGTGACATGTTTGGTGAGAATGAAGGACATTTTCAGCTTCCAGAAAGAGTGAACAGAGGTAGGGTTGCAAAGGGTCGGAAACTTTCCGGTAAATTTCCATGGGAAGTTAAGCCTGGGAATTTGTGGAATTTTGCTTAAATTCATCAAAAAAGGTTAGCTTATAACAGTGAACCTTTTTTGTGGGAGAGACAAGGCAATTCTAGGTCTTGTGGCATATTTTGGTTAAACTATCCCCAATTCAATGGAATTGAATTGCATGTACAGCTGATTCTCAAGATCTTGCATACTAATGAGATGCTATCGAGCCCACAACTACTACACTGTCTGAGCCAAGGACTACATGCCTTTTGGTAAGTTTTGATTACAATACTGGGTGGGGTGAATATATTTAGACTTTTTGTTATCTAGTAAATAGAAGCCTACAGAAAAGTGTTTAAATAATTTCTAACTTGTTAACAATTTCTGCTAGTTAGTTTTTTTTTACTATGTGGGTTTTAGCTTGCTTGAGACTGCTGAGTGTTAATTCACCTGTTTCCATACATGTTTCATTTTAAAACATTTATACAAAGGAGTTGTTTAATCTAACTGCTTAACTATTTATCTGTACATGGAATTGTATTTTTTTTTCTACTAATTTTTTACTAATCTTTTCAAGGACAATGTCGAGCACCATCTGATGTGTGGAGACATTTCACTGCAGCTAATGTAGAAGGAAAAGCGGTGTACATTTGCAAGTACTGTGCGCAAATCATGTGAAGAATGCAACAAAGATGCAGAATCATCTGGCCACGTGCATAAAGTTCCCTGAGCGCTCACAACAAGCAACCGCTGGACAAAAATCCCTCTACTTCTATTCAAGGTGAAAATGATGAATCAGACACCTTAACGATTTCAACAGCTCATGGTCCTCCTGGAATCAGACATTTGTTTGACTCTATGGAGGAACGTAGTCAGAGAAACGCTGATGAATGTCTTGCTCGAGTACGCAACTGCTCACAGGCAATGTGTATTGGACGAGATTTCTGAATGTTCTTCGCCCAGCATACACCCCTCCAACCAGACATGCTTTATCTACTAATTTGCTGGATGCAGAGTTCAAGTGAAGGTTAAGCAAATCATAGAGAAAGCAGACTGTATTGCAATCATCTCTGATGGGTTTTCGAATGTTTGTGGGCAAGGAATAATTAACTAACTCATTCAATATTAACTTTCTTTTGTTGTTCAGTGAAATCATGCCATGTGAAGTCGACTCATTCGGATCAATTCGTAACAAAAAAAAATTATATTGAAGGATTTAATCATTTGTAATTATGTCTACTTATAAGGTAAAAGGTTTATTTGTCTCCATATGATATAGTAAATATATCCAATGCAAAAAATATCTACATTCAAATGATATTAATATTAATTCCCAAGGAACTTTTCCATCCCTGAATATTCCCAAAATGTGCAACCCTATACAGAGGCCATGCAACATCATGCTGAAACATGAGGTGATGGCATGACAATGGGCCTCAGGATCTCATCACGGTATCTCTGTGCATTCAAATTGACATCAATAAAATGCATGTGTGTTGGTTGCCCATAGCTTATGCCTGCCCATACCATAACCCCACCATGGGGCATCCACACAGCGCCGACGCCATCTGCCCGGTACAGTTGAAACCAGGATTCATCCTTGAAGAGCATACTACAATCCTGCAGTCAGGATGCCAATTGCACACTCCCCTGAGAGATCTGTGGCATTGTGTTGCCTTTTATTGTCCACAACACAAGGTGCACCTGTGTAATGATCATTCTGTTTAATCAGCTTCTTGATATGCCACACCTGTCACGTTGATGGATTATCTTCCCAAAGGAGAAATGCCCACTAACAGGGATGTAAACAAATTTGTGCACAAAACTTGAGAAATAAACATTTTGTACATATGGAAAATATCTGGGATCTTTTATTTCAGCTCATGTTTCATGGGACCAACACTTTACATGTTGCGTTCATATTTTTGTACAGTATAGACTCTAGTGTCCGTCTATGACATGGTCAAAACAGACAAAAGAACAGGGGTATTGCCACAGGACTACTTTGTATTGTCACATTTGAAACCATACTTATATATTGTAAATATGTTTTTTCTCTCCTTTACCAAGTAGATACCTGGCCATTTCTGTACAGTAAAAGTGTGCAACTGTTTTGTGAACCGGATGCGATTCTATAAAATCACACTACTACTGTGACCAAACAGCTGGAGGCGGATCATGCTTGCCAACTGGAGATGAAGGGCATGGGAAGAAATCAGCCATTCTGGTTTGCGGCGTCTCAATCGCACCACCACCTGATTGTAATCACTATGCCCCGAGTTTCTCTGCAGCTCAGTTGGATGGTAAAACCTGGAGCTTGTATCACCAGGATAGTGGATTCGATTCCAGGGATTAGTGGCCGATAATACACTAAAACGTCACTGATTGTGATGACAATGAGTGACAAGGTGTGTATGACATGGGAAAGTGCGTTGTATTATGTTAAAATATTTCATATTCAGTGTTTATTTGTATACAGCAGTACTGGATTTAAGCCTCGGATTTCCCTCAGGGACATTAAAGTTCAACCCTACGATAGCACGAAAACAAACTGGCAATCCGCCAAGCCCTGTGGTGTGTTTACGATGTAGCCTTGTTCTGCCACACCTAAAACCATGAATAGCATCTAATGAACCATATGAATCCATCCACAACGGACATGTTCTTGCGTGTGTTTAATGTGTAGAATACCCATTGCATTGAGAGGGGGGGGTCACAAAGTACCCAAGTGAAGTAAAAGAAAAAAGCTTCAGGATCCATGACATGATCAAAAACAGAAATACACAAACAGGATAATCACATGACTGATTTGTACACAGTAAACTCTTCAAATATGACAGATCAAGGCAACAACAAAAAAGTGCACATAAAACAAAGAATGATAGTGAATACAAGTGATTTGGCAGCACACCTTCAATTGAAGCACACAGTCAAGACAACTATGACATACATAGCATAGGCATTACATTTGAGGGTACATAGTAACTGTGGTCCTAGAGAGAGAGAGTGGTCCTAGAGAGAGAGAGTGGTCCTAGAGAGAGAGTGGTCCTATAGAGAGAGAGTGGTCCTATAGAGAGAGAGAGAGTGGTCCTAGAGAGAGAGAGTGGTCTATAGAGAGAGAGAGTGGTCCTATAGAGAGAGAGTGGTCCTATAGAGAGAGAGAGTGGTCCTATAGAGAGAGAGAGTGGTCCTATAGAGAGAGAGAGTGGTCCTATAGAGAGAGAGAGTGGTCTATAGAGAGAGAGAGTGGTCCTAGAGAGAGAGAGAGAGAGAGTGGTCCTAGAGAGAGAGAGAGTGGTCCTAGAGAGAGAGAGAGAGTGGTCCTAGAGAGAGAGAGAGAGTGGTCCTAGAGAGAGAAAGAGTGGTCCTAGAGAGAGAGAGAGTGGTCCTAGAGAGAGAGAGAGTGGTCCTAGAGAGAGAGAGAGAGAGTGGTCCCAGAGAGAGAGAGTGGTCCTAGAGAGAGAGAGTGGTCCTATAGAGAGTGGTCCTATAGAGAGTGGTCCTTGGGTAAGTCACCTGGTTGCAGAACTGGTTCCAGTTCCACATGCTCAACTTAAATGATTGAATGGTAATGAATCATTTGATTGATTGAAATGAAACATTTAACGTGGCGGAACCTAAAACATCTCCTGGGGGCATTTGGTTTTCCAAACCAGCAGTAACGTTTGCCGATTCCAAAATGGAGACAAAATAAGATAAAGTGGCGCAAAGTGCTTACAGCTCGGTATGACAAATACATACAGTTAAATATGTCATAGCAACATGCTGCTTTCATAGCGTGGCTTCAACAATAACATATTGTACGTTTAGAATTAAGACGTAACAAAAACATGGAATTATGAGGGTCAAAAGATGGCCAGTAAAGCATAAATGAATATGAATTTGGTCACATCTTTTGTCTGGACACACCCAACCATTTACTCATACTGTGGCTGTACTGATTTTACTGTATAGGCTGTTATATATGTATCCACACACACTACTAATTCAGTAAGGTAGTTAATAGTACTACTATTTCAGCACTGTTAGATACTTCAGCTAGCAATACAACGGTAGGGCAAAACAAAACAACCTCATTCGTCACTATGGGCGACGGAACTTTGCTTAGAACGGATCCTGTGCAAATCAGGAAGAAGCCATGCTTATTGGGTCGCTACACCGGTTCAGAAATGACACACATCGGTTAAGTCCAGAGACACACACATTACACACATACATGAGAGAGAGAGTTCTGTCCGGTTTTTAGAACGGCTGCCATGTTAGCGTCTTTATTCTCTACATTTTGGAGATGTAACACGAGAGCGCCTCCAACAAGTCCCTCTATGAAATGACCCGCTGTAAACAAGCAAAACAGAGAGGGGGGAATTTAACGGACGTTTTTATGGATTGACATGCGTTTCCACGTCTGTACCGTGTCGTTGTGTCAACAAATTGCATATCTGCTTTCACTGGACATATTCATTAGGTATTGAAAACTAGCAGAAATAAAGAGCACAGCACAGAAGCGTCAATTATCACTTAGCAACGGCTTCGGAGGAGAAAGTGGCGCTCTCGGAAAGTTCAGACAGAAACCACATTGGCCCAAATCTAGATATGACTGGTTAAGTGTAAGTAATTAAAACGGACTAATATTTGCATTTTATATGCATTAGTTAAAAATGTCCGCTTTCGGAATGTGGAACTTGACTATAGAAAATCATACTATTGTTATGTCGGATATCAAAGGACAGAGGCATGGAAAGAGTGTCACCACGCCCGGTTTGCAGACGGTAGAAATGTTTCCAACCCCGAACAATTATGCGCAGGTGTGTCTGTAAACTATGGCTTATTGATGCTTTTTTTTGGGCGTGTATAGCCTGTTGATCGAATAACCAGGTGTCGCAACGTTAAGCTTAAACTGTCATCAACCTATGATTTACACATTAGCACTGCGTTAAGAGATTACATACAAACAGGTGCGGTCATCGTTGCTATCGTTTCCAATGCCTCAGATTAAAAATGTCATTGCCCTCAGGAAAAGTTCAAGTGAATTAAAATAGGAGATCTTAATAGTATCAGTAGCATTATCAAAACATGGTTACGGCGAGGTTTTTTCCCCTTTAGTCGCTCACGTTTGTAAAATCGAAATCAAAATGATTTGCAAATGCCTCAAAGACAATCCCTCATTCAACAGAGGGTAGCCATGGAGGACTGTGCTCCAGGACACAAATCCAGGTTTTTCCATACCTTTTCAATCCACTCAAAATGGAAGAAAAAAAGTACCGACTGACATTTGATTGCCTAGTTTCGATTGCACGCCATCCACCCACACAGTCATTGTTTACTATCCATCTCATCTGGGTGTGGAATGTATTCTCAACCTTTGCAAATAATCTAACCTTTAGTTAAAAAGGTTATAATGACAGTCGTACATATTTCATAGAAACACAATGAATCAGCAGAATGAACGTTAATGCAAGAAGTGCAACGCTACAAAAATATGGCAGAATTGGCTTAATTCTCAGTCGTGTTGAAGGGCAAGTCATTTCAGCTCTGTACATCATGCCATCTTGGTATGGTAAATCGTTCCATCGATCATTTCTTTAGTACACTTCTAGGGACCTTTGGTGGTTATGGGCATTCTACACTATCAATCACCATTACAAACCTGAACTAGTTGGGTGTAGAGGGATGATGAACCCACATGGATGATTAGACAGAAATCAGAGAAGCACACGGCAGTGAGAGAATAGATGGATAGTGTAATGTACTGTATGTTTATTATGCTGATGTATGACCAGGAAGAGGATTTATGCTTTTAACCAATCCCGACTAATAATGGTAAGATGAATAATAAATCTAACACTCAGTGTACCCCCCCTCACCACTACCACGTACCCTCATGCTGACGATGGCCACGCGGAGGTTGGTCCCCCCCAGGTCGATGGCTAGGGCGCTCTGAGTCTCCAGGATGTGGTTGATGTCCTGGGAGATGTCCCACTCCCTGATGGGGGGGAAGCAGAAGGTCTTTTGCAGCGGCTCATCAAGGTCGATGGCCTGCAGGAACTTCATGATGCGAGGCACCGCATTCCCGTCGCCGTAGATCTTTGAGCTGGGGGGGTCATACGGGAGGAAGAAAAGGGGAATTCAGTTCAATGTGAAAAATGGAAATTGTGAGGGTTACTATAAAAAAATATATACACTACCATTCCAAAGTTTGGGGTCACTTAGAAATGTCCTTGTTTTTGAAAGAAAAGCACATATTTTGTCCATTAAAATAACATAAAATTGATCAATTCAGTGTAGACATCGTTAATCTTGTAAATGACTATTGTAGCTGGAAACGGCAGACTTTTTATGGAATATCTACATGGGCGTACAGAGGCCCATTATCAGCAACCATCACTCCTGTTTTCAAATGGCACGTTGTGTTAGCTAATCAAAGTTTATCATTCTAAAAGGCTAATTGATCATTAGAAAACGCTTTTGCAATTATGTTAGCACAGCTGAAAACTGTTGTTCTGATTAAAGAAGCAATACAACTGGCCTCCTTTAGACTAGTTGAGTATCTGGAGCATCAGCATTTGTGGGTTTGATTACAGGCTCAAAATGGCTAGAAACAAGGAACTTTCTTCTGAAACTCGTCAGTCTATTCTTGTTCTGAGAAATGAAGGCTATTCCATGGAGAAATTGCCAAGAAACTGAAGATCTCGCACAACGCTGTGTACTACTCCTTTCACTGAACAGCGCAATCTGATTCTAACCAGAATTGAAAGAGTGGGAGGCTCCGGTGCACAACTGAGCAAGAGGACAAGTACATCAGTGTCTAGTTTGAGAAACAGAAGTCCTCAACTTCATTAAATAGTACCCGCAAAACACCAGTTTCAACGTCAACAGTGTGAAGAGGCGACTCCGGGATGCTGGACTTCTACACATTTCTAAGTGACCCCAAACTTTTGAATGGTAGTGTGTGAATATATATATATATATCTTAGAGCTGAAACAGGAGAAGGGGGATTTGAGCTTTTAGACCTTTCTTTAACAAGCCAAGTCAGGTTTAAGAAACACTGAAAAGAGAAAATTCTGCCGCAAATAGATTACCATAGATTTTTTTAAGGTACAAGTTCTTGAAATGGGGAAATGTAAGATTACTTAAAGGGTGACTGCACTGATTTGGCCTCGTTTTGAAGATTGCTCATTAAGAATTGCTAGCGACCATGACTGAAGCCGAATGAGAGTTGTCTTGGGGGTGTGGTATGTTCATATGTTATAAACTGGGTGGTTCGAGCCCCAAATGCTGATTGGCTGACAGCCGTGGTACATCCGACCATATTCCATGGGTATGAAAAAAAACTTTTTTTCTGCTCTACTTACATTGGTAACCAGTTTATAATAGCAATAAGGCACCTAATATGGCCAATATGCCATGGCTAAGGTCTGTATCCAGGCACTCCGCGTTGCGTCGTGCATGAGAACAGCTTTTGGCTGTGGTATATTGGCCATATACCACACCCCGTCGGGCCTTATTGCTTAATTGTACCATGGCAGGTACAGTTGTTTGTTCCTCCTGAGTCACCGTCCCACTTCCTCAAAATATTAAAATGGTCAGAATTAATCCGTAATCAAGACATCTGTAATTAAATGTGGAAGTTTTTACCGAGAAGGTTTTAGTCGCGCAATTCTAAATCTAGTGAAGGTGTTTGGTGCAGTATTTCTCAAGTTAACAAAATGTCCATGAGAAACTAGTCAGTACACTGCAGACAGTCTGTCGAGTGGCTACGCGCTCAGGACTGATTTCTGGGAACAATAACATGTCTGCGAATTCATTATCTGCAAGCTGTCAAACTATCGTAAATAAAGCACTAGTTACACGCTGTTTATCAGTGCCCTTAATCACTTGCTAGCTAGCTAAGTTCCAACTCTGTGTTCGTCAATGAAGCCAGGAAACAGTAGCTATCAGGCATATTGAGCAGCCAGGCCACAATCAGCTTATCAAGTCACTGGTGCGGTGCGAAGTGTGCGCTTCGGCGCAGTTTTGCTTTTTACAACTTTCTCATCATTACCAGAGTGTATCGGTCTGACAGTGTTTAATAGGGAATGATGTTACAAAACAGTTTTTTTTGGGGGGACAATATGCTTACGAATGGGTTTAGGAATACTGACACGTTCCAGTTGAGAGACAAGTGCACTCTGATCGTCTCAACGATCATTTTGGCCAAGTAAGTGTCAGACTCGAGTGATTGACACTATCAAACACATCAGCAAGTGGCCACTCCAGGATTATTTCAGCATAACATTGGCGACAAGTCTGAGGTGCTGAGTAATGGGCAGGTCGGTCTCAGTCTGGATGCTCTGGCTGCTGTGAT
This sequence comes from Oncorhynchus nerka, assembly GCF_034236695.1. Classification (NCBI taxonomy): domain Eukaryota; kingdom Metazoa; phylum Chordata; class Actinopteri; order Salmoniformes; family Salmonidae; genus Oncorhynchus; species Oncorhynchus nerka. Next base: position 32,812,223 of record NC_088413.1, on the reverse strand, counting down.
TGGATGGAGTGTGCGCAGCTGACAGAGGACAATCAGCACTGTCTTTTATTTTCTGTTAGTGGGCACTGGGCACGATCGTAATCCATCCCCAACTCACCAGTATGTCGTGACAAACTCCGTATTGGCCTTTGACCAAAATGATCTTATTTACAGTTTGTAGTCAATTTTGACACTAGAATGAATGTTTCTGACTCGTATTGATGCCACATGGGCCATTTAAAACCAAATAAGTTGGTTCTAAGCGGCGGTTCACCTTTAAGTTCAGTTCAGAGTGATTCGGAGTTTCTGTAACACACACTTTCCAGTGTTCCGTTTGTGACACTCAAGGTGCAGGTTGATGGTCTTGATGGACTTGATACTGAATGTTATGGATTATTCTCTTATCTGTTGATAGTGGTTGACGCCAGACTGGATGTACAAGGACACACTGATTATTCACTGTTGTATTGTACTGATGACATCCTGTGAACACTGTGATTCTGTATCAGCTGACAGTCGCTGCCTTTTTGTTTTGTCTTCCTACAAGCCTCTCTGGTGTTGGTGTTTACTGAACATGTGGTGCTGTCTGATTAGGATAGAAAGGCCCCGTCTCCAAGAGGTCAGTTAGACGTTTTCTCTGCTTCTGGGCTGGATGGTGTCTCCCTGTTGTAACTTGTAATAACGATAATGCTAACCAGGGGTATCTCTTCCCGAACTGCAGCTCCAGGGCATGGTAGATCTTATTCTGAGTGTCTGCGTCTCGGACATGGAGGACGTTTTCACCTGGAAATAAAAAAAATACAGCTCAACATCCTATAAGCATTCATAATGGGACGACTTGAAGAATGACAACAAAGCAATCACCAAAACACTCATACTGTATTGGCAAATTACAATGAAGAACTATACCAGGAAATATACAATGAAAAGTAACACTGGTAACCACAAGTAGGCCCAAATGGCACACCATTTCTCCATTTAGTGCACTACTTTTGACCAGGGCCCATATTCGAGCACTATATAGGGAATGGGGTGCCATTTTGGACTAAATGGACATTAGTAGACCCCCCCCCTACCCTGCCATTTTGGACTAAATTAACATTAGTAGACCCCCCTACCAGTCTCTCTCCCAGTCTGCCTGGACCCCAGGTTGATGACGGGGGTCCCGAAGGCCCCGGCCTCTCTGACACCACAGCTGCTGTTGCCGATCATGGCCCCAGCGTGACACACCAGCTGGATGAACTGCTCGAAGGGCACGTGCTTCACCGCCCGGAAGTTAGGGTGCTGCTCCACGCCCTTCTTCCTCATCACACGCACCATCTCCTTACTTCCTGTTGGGGGTCGTCACGGAGACGGGACAAGGGTTGCCAGGAGTTACAAGACGGAACGGAGAAGACTGTGGGCTGTCTAATTTAACCGACTCCTACACAGTCTACACTTGGACAATCAACTGCAGCCATTTCTTGTTTTGCCGTAGTGTTTTGATGGATTTTAAGTACTGTAAACTTGGTTTCTAATCCTTTCTGGGGGACATTCTACGCTCTTCAAACCAGTCCTAGCCCTAACCATGAGACCGACTGAAGGATTCAGCCCTAGACACTAAATTGCCTTAGGCATTTACTGTACATTCTGTTGGCATTAGATGAGACACTTGCTGTAGCGTGTAAGATGAAACTCAAAACACGTCATGCTTGTTCCTAGCCAATTACAGAGGAGGGAACATGTATTAGATCTAAGAAGGATCAAAGACATGCAGCTGAACTGGAAAAGCAGATCCCTTCAACAGAGCAGCCTTCTCACACTATTGACCAAGGGAGAGTTGACACTGTAGCTCCAGCTCCACGATATGCGTGTGGGGTTACGCAATAAGACGGCGCCAAGAGGAGCGAAATGAGGAAAGGGCGACAAAATATAGAGAATCCCCCACTGACCTGCGTCTATGTTGGGGAAGAGGACGAGCGTTCGCTTGTTGAAGGAGATGAGGGCGTCCAACATCAGCTCGTAGATCTTGATGGAGTTCTTGATGTCAGTGGTGACCGGGTGCTGCAGGGCCACGATGTAGTCGTGCTCCTTCACATTGTCTCCTGTGGATGTCATTTAGAACATTCTAGTACTTTCTGAACTGGGTGTAGTCAACAGTCTACCGCTGCCACTGTTGTTTCTGCCCTGAAGGGACTAGCTAAAAGCCCCAGAAATCTATGAACTGATTTAACAATATTCTTATGATAACACGTTTCCCACATCTTTCCACACCGAAGGTACTAGCTACTGTACCATATCACTATACTATATAGTGGTATATGTACTATACCACTGTCCTAAAGTTGGTAATAAAAGGCTGGCCCTTTCAACCTGATTGGCCTGCAGCCCTGTCAATCACCCTTTATTGAAGCCTCCTCATTCCAACCAATCAGGTCGCTTGGATGCACTCCAGGGCACCGCCTACTCACACACCACGTTAGGGTGCGTTACCTGTATCTCGAGAAGACAAGTTGTTGGGATGCTGACAGACTTTTCACATGCTGTTTCTGAAGTGTGGTGCGTTCATTGACAAGTGCGTGTTGGAAATGAATAGTGGGTTCATGTTGGGTGTAATACCAGCCAGGGTTAGATATAATTATATGACAAAGACACTGCGACTTTGTCACCTTGGTGATGTAAAGGCAGGCCATCAAACCTAAAACAAAAACGCCATCACTGTCCTCAGTCCAGGTAACTGTAGCTGACTAGGCCATCAAGGTCAGTACAAATTCCGACCAAGAGATCTGCTGCATATTCAAATAGGAGTTCAAAACTGGTGCTGTGCAGAAACTGTAGCCGTCTTAGTTTGGGTGCTTGACACTGACAGCAGAGGTTGTAATTTCCTGCCTGACCAGGAAAAACACTGGGCCCTGGAACCTGGCTATTAGTCTGGTATACTGCATTGAACTGCATTCCCCCACTGAAAAAATTTGAACGACACTGATTTAGGGGTTAAGGATAGTTACTCCAATACGTACCGAGCCAGTTCCTGATGATGTCCATGTAGTCGTCGCGGTGATGGGCGGCCAGCAGCTTGTCGTAGGAGGGGCAGCCCGCCAACAGGATGCGAGTGTGGTCCTCACACATGGCGATGAGGTGCTGTTCGGCGGTGCGGGTTCAGCAGGCGTGGTAGTGGGCCAGCTTGGAGATGGCGTGACGGATCGAGTCGTCGATGGTGCCACTCACCTTGGGATGGGAAAGGAGGAAGGATCAGACATCAGGATAAAAAAGTCTGTAGTCTCTGTGGCGGTTTGTTGAGTGTTTGAAGCACTGCTATTGCCCTTAGGGAACAAATAGTTTTTATTGAACCAAGACCATTGTCTCTGTTATGTTGCCTTCTTTGGTTTCCAGGACTTCTGTGTATTTTTGGTAACCTCGTTATTTTTTATGGTAATAAGCAGGTATTAACTCATTAGGTATTAATTACATAGTTAGATGGCAATTACACGGTAAATAGTAACTAAAATACACAAAACGACATTAAAAAAACATCCTATATCAAATACCAGGTGGAGGGAGCAACCAATATTTTAATCTAGTTATATTTGGCTCCCAACACTACTTCCGGAAAAAACCTTCAGATATATGACATCACTTCCTCCATCCCCTCACCTCCCCTCCCTCCAGGTGCAGGATGCGAATGTTCATCAGAGCGGCAGCAGTTGCCAGGGCGAGGGCGTCGCCGTGGACGACCAGAACGTCGGGACGGAGACGGTGGAGGACATCTGGCAGCTTGACCAGCGCCAGACCCACTGACTCCACCATGGCGGCCTCGTCCTCCCCACGCACGATGGTGTGCAGCTTGGAGCCGATGTCAAAGTCATCCTGCTCGATCATCCGGAACGTGTTGCTAAAGGAGGACAGGTGGTCAAACCAATCATTTAATGAATGAATGAATACATCCTATTAGACGATTTATAAATACATAAAGTTGATTCAACTAAGTGAAATGAACAATAAACAAAATATTGTCACGGATAAAAACACAAACTCAGACTTATTTCCAGTATGGTCCTCATTAAGGACAGGAGTTTTTCCTGGTCAGGTCAAGCAATCCGGAAAAAAAATTGACATGATTACTCAAATAACACTTTTTCATCAGAGTGCAAATAAACAATGACTGTCATTGTAAAAACATTGGCAAATAGTTGTGATTTCAGTGGATCAGGAAAAACTAGTTCCAGCACACCCACATTCAGCTCAAACTCACCCATAATCGTCAATGAGATGGGAACCCAGCACCACCACCTCCAGCTCAAACTCATCCGGGTTGGCCTTGATGCCAAACATGATGGGTGCCAGCTTGGAGTAGTCTGCCCGGTTACACGTTGCCACGCACACCCGCAGCTTCCTCATGGCTTTGCTCTTTGCTCTCTCTCGTCCTCTGCATTCTCAGATAGTACAGTTCCTGGTGAGCAGAGAGAGAGAGAGAGATGATGGTGTTTAGAGTTGAGACGCTGGAATATCAGTCAAAGGAAGCTGTGATGAAAACAGTGAGGTTTATAGGAGTGGCCTGTGGCACGATGCTCCTCATCATGTTCTGTGAAGGGAGTAGTACACAGCATTGTACGAGATCTTCAGTTTCTTGGCAATTTGTCACATGGAATAGCCTTCATTTCTCAGAACAAGAATAGACTGACGAGTTTCAGAAGAAAGTTATTTGTTTCTGGCCATTTTGAGCCTGTAATCGAACCCACCAATGCTGATGCTCCAGATACTCACCATTTTAGATAAGCATGCTCCGTTCAAAAAATGCAGAACGAAGAACAGATATAGCCCCTGGTTCACTCCAGACCTGACTGCCCTCGACCAGCACAAAAACATCCTGTGGCGGACTGCAATAACATCGAATAGTCCCCGCGATATGCAACTGTTCAGGGAAGTCAGGAACCAATACACGCAGTCAGTCAGGAAAGCTAAGGCCAACTTCTTCAGGCAGAAGTTTGCATCCTGTAGCTCCAACTCCAAAAAGTTCTGGGACACTGTGAAGTCCATGGAGAACAAGAGCACCTCCTCCCAGCTGCCCACTGCACTGAGGCTAGGTAACACGGTCACCACCGATAAATCCATGATTATCGAAAACTTCAACAAGCATTTCTCAACGGCTGGCCATGCCTTCCGCCTGGCTACTCCAACCTCGGCCAACAGCCCCCCCGCAGCTACTCGCCCAAGCCTCTCCAGGTTCTCCTGTATATTAATTCTCAGGGTAATTTTATTTCTGATAATGACCTGGAGCGGCAATCCAAGTCATGCATGGTGTTGCTAAGAGGTGAAACAGCTGTTGCTAAATGACGAGACCCCAGAGTTGACCCTTGAACCACAAGCCTTTTGAGCACGGCAGATTCAGAAATATCTAGTTGAGGTCAGGAATTATAATATCAATTGGTGTCTATCTATCGAAAGATAACAGGACAGCCCCATCAGCAAACAGAAATGTGGGATGTTTAATATATATATATATATATATATATATGTGCACATGGAAAACTAGTTATAGAAATTGACGCTATGTAGAAAAACATTGGTTAGGTGTGTTACTTGGCGACGCACTACTTTAAATGTATTGACGGAACCGTATAGCTACTACCTCAGCTGCGTGTCGATACCGTGTGGCTAATGTCTCTAGTAGAGTTAAGACTGTAGTTTTGTTTCAAGCAACTGTGTCTCCAACTCTTAACAGTCCTATCAATATAGTAGTACCTTCATATAATATGCAGGCATATTATCTGAAGGTTAACTTTAGTCTGTTTAATACTATTTAAGAGATCTCCTGCCATTAGAAAGGCTATTTATTTATATCTGCTTTATACCTGGTAACCTGCAGCCTTTCGGGTTCAATAAGGCTCCTGAAAAGCTGTGCAAAGGCAACCATGTTGTTGGAGGGCCGTTTCTTTCCAACATTATCTCTGCTGTTTCAGTGTCTTGTAGAATAACCACACACACCCCCCCCTCGCACAAATAACTGCAGAGATGGGTGTTTATTTTATATTTTTATAGGAGTTATTTATGCAATAGCTATTGTACTGTACTAGAATGTCTGTTGGTTGACATAATGTTGAACGGACACTCTGAATCCCTCATTTGGAGAGCGTCATTACAATTTTTAAGAATGAATACGCCAACTTGGTGGCTATGTGGTTGGAGTTTCCGCCCTGAGATTGGAATGTTGGGAGTTCGATCCCTGGCCGAGTCATACCAAATACGGTCAAACTAAGACTCTGCATTAAAATATGTATATTTGGAGGGGGGCTGCAATAGACTAGCGTCCTGTCCAGGGTGGTGTACTTGTACAGCTGCCTCACGCGACAGGAGATGGGCTCCTGTTCCGATGAGTTGTTCTGGCTAGCACAATCCAAGGCTCGTACGAGGCGATTTATGACAAAATCCAACAGTTGAAGTCTAATTTCAGTAGCCTGATACTGTCGCAGAGCCCTGCATGTAGACAGTCAACTGTTGCGTTGATGTCGCTAGTACGTCTGTATTTCTAAACTGAAAGCTCATTGGATACACCGTTGCTTCAAACATGCAAATGTGATCTGCTTAGAATCTGTTAATAGCTACTAGCATCCCACTGTCTACCATAGAATGACATGCTACTCTTGTTGCCCAACTCGCACTCTTAGTCTTGCAGCCCTTGTATCTATCTGCCATTGAATTCATTCGATCGCTAAAGAGCAAAGGTTCCCATATAAGCAAACGTCCTTGTCTCTGCCAAAACAAAGACCCAAGGCTACTGAGACCAAGGGGGCACGTATTTTTTTGCCTCACCCAACCAACTCAATGGCACAGCAGATGAAGGCTGCAAGCTAAGCACACTTAGTGCACAGAAAAATTAAAATAATCTGCCCCCCCCCTGAAATGACTTTTTTTCTCTCTGGGAAAATGCATGCTGGCTTTTGTCATCTGCATAAAGCTCATTTACTTTTCATTTCTATATATCTGACTTGTGATCTGTTTCTCCTTGTTTCTTTTCCTATGCACCTTTAAGCACACACATTACCCATCCTTGCTACCGCCTAGACCAGTTAAGTAAAAAAACAAAAAGACAATATCCTAGTAGGGAGAAGTGTATATTAGCCTAGAAAAATGGCAAGACAATATTCAATAGTGGTGCACAATTAGACTAGACTGTAGTCGAGGCTCTCCAACCCTGTTCCTGTAGATTTTCGCTCCAACCCTTAAAAAAAAAAAAAAAAAAAAAAAAAAAGATAATGAACTGGTTGATAAGCTGAATCGGGTTAGTTACAACTGGAGTTGGAGTTAGAAAGCTACAGGAGGGTAGCTCTCCAGGAACAGGATTGGAGAGCCCTGCTGTAGATGAATACAAAATCCACTGCCAATTGAAATGATTTTTAGAAGCTGGGTGTCCCTTCTGTGATACGTTTGGTCCACTAGTCCTGTTCGTACCTGTAGTCTCGTTGTGACAGTGAATTTTCATTGGCTTCTCATCCCCATTTTGCTCTGTGTATTGTGTTCTAGTTTATAGAGGGGGTCTTTCAATTTTCTTAAGTCTTTGGCAGTGGAAGTGTCCTATCTTGGGTGGGTGGGTGGGCGGGTTTGGGTGGGTTTGGGTTTTGCTATTCCCCCTGGCTTGCATTTCAAAATGTCTTATTGTGATTGTGGCACTATCATTTCTTATTTATTTAATTTCAGTTATGTATGCTAAACCTTCTAATGGAATTAGATGCCCTTTTGGGTTCGGTATCGGTGTGAAGATTGTGACATGTCAATCAAAAGTCTCTTATGGTTATTATATCAAGTGTTATCAAGCACAAGTATAAAGGACATAAAACAAAACATATTCCTAATGCTATACTTGGATCTTGAGAGAATATTTGAACGTAACCAGAAGGCAAGTTACCCCCCCAGTTCTGTGACGAATTGCATTTTTAACCAACCAAACCGCATTTTAACCGTTCCAAAAAAAAACCTGCGCTTGTTTTTTCCCAAAACCCCTTGATTAGACTGACAGGGAAAAGCAGGTAACTAGCTAGCTGTATGACTGGGGTTATAGGGGGCATGCTGTATGATCTTATCCAACCCTGTTCTCTTCATCTGGTTTTGATGTGGCCACCCGGAGAATGTTTATTTTTTGGGGATGTACTGTAATGTAGTTGGGTCTCCGCTGCTGTCTACTCGACACTTCCTCCTCAAGCAAAGGTTTTTAGATTCAGACCTCACTAAAACTGTTTGACTAAAACGCTGGAAAATCCATGCTAAAATGGCACCATTTTCATATTGAATCTTTTTATTTTTACGTTATTGTCAACTACCAAATTGATTTGTGTCATGCAGGTAGTTTAGATCCATTCGGCATGTATTTCTATGGGGATTCCCCATGTCTGTCCCTGTGGTGTTGCGGAGGAGGAGGTGTGTAAGTGAACAGCAGTAAGGCCCTCTGTAAAACTGCTGATCTCTGGGGCCCAGGCCTGCTCCCTCCCTCTCTAAAGCGCTGTCCCCCTCCCGTGTTGCCTTGCAGAGCGGCCGAGGAGGCCATGCTGTCGGACATGGACGAGAACAACCCGGGCACCGAGTGGGAGCGCGTGGCGCGCCTCTGCGACTTCAACCCAAAGTCCAGCAAGCAGGCAAAAGACGTGTCCCGCATGCGCTCTGTCCTCATCTCCCTCAAGCAGGCCCCTCTGGTCCGCTAACCCCCCCCCCCTTCGCTCTGTTAGATGTCTCAATTCAGTCCCTACCACTCCCCTTCGCACTAACCATTCATTCAGCGTTTGCAGATCTGAAGGCTCTGGATGCGTAAAAGCAGTGTCTTGGTGGAGCTTCCACGATCCACCATGTCGCTTTTCACCTTAGAGATCTGTTAACGTTGAGGGGCCGAGGGGAAAGGGGGTGAATTGAGACGGCTGTATCTCTACCCTAACCCTCTCTGGACCCAGATTGCAACCAACCTCTCATAGGGCAATGTATCATTCCCCCCCCCCCCCTACCTATCTACCTACCTGAGGTCGTCGTTGTTCATGGATTGATATTATTCCTCTCTTCCATCTCCCTTTCCATCATTAAAGAACAAAATAAGTATATACGCATTTATTTTTTGTTTCTATTCTTTTAAGGACCAAACTCTGTTTATTAAGTGTGTTGGAAACCCATTTAGAGCCGGCTTGTGGCATTTATTGTGACTATTTCAATCTATGCATTTTCCCATTTGAACCATGAATCAAGTACGGTAAATATCTCTGTGTGTGTGTGTAAGCATCAAGGTTGGGGTCAATTCCATTTAAATTCCGGTCAATTCAGAAAGTACACAATTCCAAATCAAATTTTTGCTAATTGAAAAGCATTGAAGAGAATTTGAATTTCCGTGTACTTCCTGAATTGCAACGGAATTGCCCCCAAACATCATGTGGTGTATTATGTACTCTATATGTGTGTACCTATGTACATATACAGGCAATATATACATTTACATTGTGGTTAAGATTTACTGTAGCCCATGTGTTGCTTAATGTGTTCATTGTCCATCAATTTCAATATCAGTAAAACATGAAACTTTTGTCGTCAACGTCGTTATTGAAGTGTTGTCCGTGACATTCAAATTATTATGGTTGCACCTAATTGGAAGTAAAATTTCAGGTGAGACAAATGACATTTTATACTGCGTTTTCAATTAAATTATGTTTAGTGTTCCCTTAGGCCCTCCACCACTTTTGCTGTTTGTTGTATGGCCTTGGGTTCTCTCTGGGTTCAAAAGAATCTGGTGAAAATGAATATCTGGCTTCAAATGAATCTCTGGTGAAAATGGCAGAGAGGAAGAGGTGAAGCGAGGGGGTTTTCTGTTCAAATCTGTCCACGGGAAGCAGACCGCCTGCCTTTTGGAGACAATCATCTCAAGTATGCAGTATCTCAAATGGTCAAACCGAAGTTGCCTACCTTTGATCAAAGTTGGTTGGGAGGTGGCCAGTCAGAACGTGACATCTTTGAGCTTGAATCTGTTCAACCAATAAATGGCTTTATTAGTTATGTTCATGTATATTTGGTGTAGCAATGAGCTATTGTGGATTTTTACAAATGCAACCTAATTTGGAATGTCTATCAGGAGTATTCAACTCTTAAAGCCAATTTCTGTTTGATCCGAAAATGTGGTCGGAGGCTCCGTATGTAGGGTGTGACACAATTGCAGAGGCCGAATTGAGTTCCGTACGCATTGCCGTGTGCCTCCCAAATGTTTTAACAATGCGGAGGGCTCCGCACTGACATGATTGGTTGGCGGAAGGTCCTGTTTAAACAAACTCACTTCCTTCACAACAGCTCTACTCAACTGTACTGCTCATCGAAGCACAATAAGTATTAAAGCCCCGACCTCTGCAGAGGCAAATACTGCACGGCCAATGCAGACGTGGGATTGCCAATGCGGTGCCTTTAACACTACCGAGGTCTGGAGCCTGCTGGTTTTCTGTTCTACCTGCTAATTAATTGCACCCACCTGGTGTCCCAGGTCTAAATCAGTCCCTGATTCGAGGGGAGGAATGAGGGGGAAGCAGTGGAACTAGCTTCAAGGTCCAAAGTTGAGTTTGAAGGGGTTTATATGGTCATTCCATATAGGCTAGATATAAACTGCTCAAAAAAATAAAGGGAACACTTAAACAACACAATGTAACTCAATCGCACTTCTGTGAAATCAAACTGTCCACTTAGGAAGCAACACTGATTGACAATAAATGTCACATGCTGTTGTGCAAATGGGATATACAACAGGTGGAAATTATAGGCAATTAGCAAGACACCCCCAATAAAGGAGTGGTTCTGCAGGTGGTGACCACAGAGCACTTCTCAGTTCCTATGCTTCCTGGCTGATGTTTTGGTCACTTTTGAATGCTGGAGGTGCTTTCACTCTAGTGGTAGCATGAGACGGAGTCTACAACCCACACAAGTGGCTCAGGTAGCGCAGCTCATCTAGGATGGCACATCAATGCGAGCTGTGGCAAGAAGGTTTGCTGTGTCTGTCAGCGTAGTGTCCAGAGCATGGAGGCGCTACCAGGAGACAGGCCAGTACATCAGGAGACGTGGAGGAGGCCGTAGGAGGGCAACAACCCAGCAGCAGGACCGCTACCTCCGCCTTTGTGCAAGGAGGAGCAAGAGAGAGCCCTGCAAAATGACCTCCAGCAGGCCACAAATGTGCATGTGTCTGCTCAAACGGTCAGAAACAGACTCCATGAGGGTGGTTTGAGGGCCCAACGTCCACAGGTGGGGGTTTTGCTTACAGCCCAACACCGTGCAGGACGTTTGGCATTTGCCAGAGAACACCAAGATTGGCAAATTCGCCACTGGCACCCTGTGCTCTTCACAGATGAAAGCAGGTTCACACTGAGCACATGTGACAGACGTGAAAGAGTCTGGAGACGCCGTGGAGAACGTTCTGCTGCCTGCAACATCCTCCAGCATGACCGGTTTGGCGGTGGGTCAGTCATGGTGTGGGATGGCATTTCTTTGGGGGGCTGCCTGACTGCCATTAGGTACCGAGATGAGATCCTCAGACCCCTTGTGAGACCATATGCTGGTGCGGTTGGCCCTGGGTTCCTTCTAATGCAAGGCAATGCTAGACCTCATGTGGCTGGAGTGTGTCAGCAGTTCCTGCAAGAGGAAGGCATTGATGCTATGGACTGGTCCGCCCGTTCCCCAGACCTGAATCCAATTGAGCACATCTGGGACATCATGTCTCGCTCTATCCACCAACAGACTGTCCAGGAGTTGGCGGATGCTTTAGTCCAGGTCTGGGAGGAGATCCCTCAGGAGACCATCCGCCACCTCATCAGGAGCATGCCCAGGCATTGTAGGGAGGTCATACAGGCACACACACTACTGAGCCTCATTTTGACTTGTTTTAAGGACATTACATCAAAGTTGGATCAGCCTGTAGTGTGGTTTTCCACTTTAATTTGGAGTGTGACTCCAAATCCAGACCTCCATGGGTTGATACATTTGATTTCCATTGATAATTTGTGTGATTTTGTTGTCAGCACATTCAACTATGTAAAGAAAAAAGTATTTAATAAGAATATTTCATTCATTCAGATCTAGGATGTATTTTTTAGTGTTCCCTTTATTTTTTTGAGCAGTGTATAATAGCTAGGCTATGAAAACATTCCCAGAGGACTGAAAGACCTGCTAGTTTACGTTGTCATACTCTCTTGACATAGTACTTTACATTAAACTAATTCATTGTTCAGGGAAGAGTATTTACCTAATTTTGGAAGCCAGGCCCCTCACATCTCACTGTATTTGTACATGGAAAACAGTGTGGTGACATACCGTAACCAAGTGATACATCTATAACAGTAAATATTAGGCTGAACGCGAGAGAGGCATTGTTGATGGCCACGTTCCACCCTCTATGAAAACAGAGGCTGCATTCCAGTCAGTAGCTCTACGTTTCCTTTAATCATTGGTAGGTGATGGTCTGACTGACTGTTGCTCAGGTGAATTGTCTGACTCTAGACAACTACACTGAACAAAAATATAAACACAACATGCAACGCTTTCTTCGATTTTACTGAGTTACAGTTCATATAAGGAAATCAGTCAAATTAAATAAATGCATTAGGCCCTAATCTATGGATTTCACATGACTGGGAATACAGATATGCATCTGTTGGTGTCACAGTTACCTTAAAAAAAGGAAAACCAGTCAGTATCCGGTGTGACCACCATTTCCCTCGTGCAGCGCGGCACATGTCCTTCGCAATAGAGTTGATCAGGTTATTGATTGTGGTGAGTAGAATGTAGTCCCACTCTTCAATGGCTGTGTGAAGTTGCTGGATATTGGCAGGAACTAGAGCACCCTGTTGTACACGTTGATCCAGAGCATCCCACACATGCTCAACGGGTGACATGTTTGGTGAGAATGAAGGACATTTTCAGCTTCCAGAAAGAGTGAACAGAGGTAGGGTTGCAAAGGGTCGGAAACTTTCCGGTAAATTTCCATGGGAAGTTAAGCCTGGGAATTTGTGGAATTTTGCTTAAATTCATCAAAAAAGGTTAGCTTATAACAGTGAACCTTTTTTTGTGGGAGAGACAAGGCAATTCTAGGTCTTGTGGCATATTTTGGTTAAACTATCCCCAATTCAATGGAATTGAATTGCATATACAGCTGATTGTCAAGATCTTGCATACTAATGAGATGCTATCGAGCCCACAACTACTACACTGTCTGAGCCAAGGACTACATGCCTTTTGGTAAGTTTTGATTACAATACTGGGTGGGGTGAATATATTTAGACTTTTTGTTATCTAGTAAATAGAAGCCTACAGAAAAGTGTTTAAATAATTTCTAACTTGTTAACAATTTCTGCTAGTTAGTTTTTTTTTTTACTATGTGGGTTTTAGCTTGCTTGAGACTGCTAACTGAGTGTTAATTCACCTGTTTCCATACATGTTTCATTTGAAAACATTTATACAAAGGAGTTGTTTAATCTAACTGCTTAACTATTTATCTGTACATGGAATTGTATTTTTTTTTCTACTAATTTTTTACTAATCTTTTCAAGGAAAATGTCGAGCACCATCTGATGTGTGGAGACATTTCACTGCAGCTAATGTAGAAGGAAAAGCGGTGTACATTTGCAACTACTGTGCCAAATCATGTGAAGAATGCAACAAAGATGCAGAATCATCTGGCCACGTGCATAAAGTTCCCTGAGCGCTCACAACAAGCAACCGCTGGACAAAAATCCCTCTACTTCTATTCATGGTGAAAATGATGAATCAGACACCTTAACGATTTCAACAGCTCATGGTCCTCCTGGAATCAGACATTTGTTTGACTCTATGGAGAAACGTAGTCAGAGAAACACTGATGAATGTCTTGCTCGAGTACGCAACTGCTCACAGGCAATGTGTATTGGACGAGATTTCTGAATGTTCTTCGCCTAGCATACACCCCTCCAACCAGACATGCTTTATCTACTAATTTGCTGGATGCAGAGTTCAAGTGAAGGTTAAGCAAATCATAGAGAAAGCAGACTGTATTGCAATCATCTCTGATGGGTTTTCGAATGTTTGTGGGCAAGGAATAATTAACTACATCATGTCCTTCTCTCAACCAGTATTCTACAAGAGCACAGACACACCAGTCTCTAGATTGCAGATGAGCTGAAGGCAGTCATCAATGACCTTGGACCACAGAAGGTATTTGCACTGGTGGCAGACAATGCTGCGAACATGAAGGCTGCTTGGTCTAAAGTGGAGGAGTCCTACCCTCACATCACACCTATTGGCTGTGCTGCTCATGCATCGAATCTGCTCCTCAAGGACATCGTGGCACTGAAAACAATGGATGCACTCTACATGAGAGCCAAGGAAATGGTTAGGTATGTGAAGGGTCATCAAGTTATAGCAGCAATCTACCTCACCAAGCAAAGTGAGAAGAATAAGAGCACCACATTGAAGCTACCCAGCAACACCCGTTGTGGTGGTTTTGATGTCATCATGTTTGACAGTCTCCTGGAGGGGAAGGAGTCTCTCCAAGAAATAGCCATATCACAGTCTGCCGATATGGACAGCCCCATCAAGAGGATCCTCCTGGATGATGTATTTTGGGAGAGAGTGGTAAGCAGCCTGAAACCTATAGCAGTAACCATTGCACGGATTGAGGGAGACAAAGCCATCCCGTCTGATGTTCAGACTCTGCTTGCAGATGTAAGATAAGAAATCCGTACTGCCCTGCCCACTTCACTTGTTTCATGGGACCAACACTTTACATGTTGCGTTCATATTTTTGTACAGTATAGACTCTAGTGTACGTCTATGACATGGTCAAAACAGACAAAAGAACAGGGGTATTGCCACAGGACTACTTTGTATTGTCACATTTGAAACCATACTTATATATTGTAAATATGTTTTTTCTCTCCTTTACCAAGTAGATACCTGGCCATTTCGGTACAGTAAAAGTGTGCAACTGTTTTGTGAACCGGATGCGATTCTATAAAATCACACTACTACTGTGACCAAACAGCTGGAGGCGGATCATGCTTGCCAACTGGAGATGAAGGGCATGGGAAGAAATCAGCCATTCTGGTTTGCGGCGTCTCAATCGCACCACCATCTGATTGTAATCACTATGCCCCGAGTTTCTCTGCAGCTCAGTTGGATGGTAAAACCTGGAGCTTGTATCACCAGGATAGTGGATTCGATTCCAGGGATTAGTGGCCGATAATACACTAAAACGTCACTGATTGTGATGACAATGAGTGACAAGGTGTGTATGACATGGGAAAGTGCGTTGTATTATGTTAAAATATTTCATATTCAGTGTTTATTTGTATACAGCAGTACTGGATTTAAGCCTCGGATTTCCCTCAGGGACATTAAAGTTCAACCCTACGATAGCACAAACAGACTGGCACTCCGCCAAGCCCTGTGGTGTGTTTACGATGTAGCCTTGTTCTGCCACACCTAAAACCATGAATAGCATCTAATGAATATGAATCCATCCACAACGGACATGTTCTTGCGTGTGTTTAATGTGTAGAATACCCATTGCATTGAGAGAGGGGGGGGGGGGTCACAAAGTACCCAAGTGAAGTAAAATAAAAAAGCTTCAGGATCCATGACATGATCAAAAACAGAAATACACAAACAGGATAATCACATGACTGATTTGTACACAGTAAACTCTTCAAATATGACAGATCAAGGCAACAACAAAAAAGTGCACATAAAACAAAGAATGATAGTGAATACAAGTGATTTGGCAGCACACCTTCAATTGAAGCACACAGTCAAGACAACTATGACATACATAGCATAGGCATTACATTTGAGGGTACGTCGTAACTGTGGTCCTAGAGAGAGTGGTCCTAGAGAGAGAGAGTGGTCCTAGAGAGAGATAGAGTGGTCCTAGAGAGAGAGTGGTCCTATAGAGAGAGAGAGTGGTCTATAGAGAGAGAGAGTGATCCTATAGAGAGAGAGAGAGTGGTCTATAGAGAGAGAGAGTGGTCCTATAGAGAGAGAGAGTGGTCCTATAGAGAGAGAGAGTGGTCCTAGAGAGAGAGAGAGAGTGGTCCTAGAGAGAGAGAGAGTGGTCCTAGAGAGAGAGAGAGAGTGGTCCTAGAGAGAGAGAGAGTGGTCCTAGAGAGAGAGAGTGGTCCTAGAGAGAGAGAGAGAGAGAGGTCCTAGAGAGAGAGAGAGAGAGTGGTCCCAGAGAGAGAGAGTGGTCCTAGAGAGAGAGAGTGGTCCTATAGAGAGTGGTCCTATAGAGAGTGGTCCTTGGGTAAGTCACCTGGTTGCAGAACTGGTTCCAGTTCCACATGCTCAACTTAAATGATTGAATGGTAATGAATCATTTGATTGATTGAAATGAAACATTTAACGTGGCGGAACCTAAAACATCTCCTGGGGGCATTTGGTTTTCCAAACCAGCAGTAACGTTTGCCGCTTCCAAAATGGAGACAAAATCAGATAAAGTGGCGCAAAGTGCTTACAGCTCGGTATGACAAATACATACAGTTAAATATGTCATAGCAACATGCTGCTTTCATAGCGTGGCTTCAACAATAACATATTGTACGTTTAGAATTAAGACGTAACAAAAACATGGAATTATGAGGGTCAAAAGATGGCCAGTAAAGCATAAATGAATATGAATTTGGTCACATCTTTTGTCTGGACACACCCAACCATTTACTCATACTGTGGCTGTACTGATTTTACTGTATAGGCTGTTATATATGTATCCACACACACTACTAATTCAGTAAGGTAGTTAATAGTACTACTATTTCAGCACTGTTAGATACTTCAGCTAGCAATACAACGGTAGGGCAAAACAAAACAACCTCATTCGTCACTATGGGCGACGGAACTTTGCTTAGAACGGATCCTGTGTAAATCAGGAAGAAGCCATGCTTATTGGGTCGCTACACCGGTTCATAAATGACACACAATGGCTAAGTCCAGAGACACACACATTACACACATACATGAGAGAGAGAGTTCTGTCCGGTTTTTAGAACGGCTGCCATGTTAGCGTCTTTATTCTCTACATTTTGGAGATGTAACACGAGAGCGCCTCCAACAAGTCCCTCTATGAAATGACCCGCTGTAAACAAGCAAAACAGAGAGGGGGGAATTTAACGGACGTTTTTATGGATTGACATGCGTTTCCACGTCTGTACCGTGTCGTTGTGTCAACAAATTGCATATCTGCTTTCACTGGACATATTCATTAGGTATTGAAAACTAGCAGAAATAAAGAGCACAGCACAGAAGCGTCAATTATCACTTAGCAACGGCTTCGGAGGAGAAAGTGGCGCTCTCGGAAAGTTCAGACAGAAACCACATTGGCCCAAATCTAGATATGACTGGTTAAGTGTAAGTAATTAAAACGGACTAATATTTGCATTTTATATGCATTAGTTAAAAATGTCCGCTTTCGGAATGTGGAACTTGACTATAGAAAATCATACTATTGTTATGTCGGATATCAAAGGACAGAGGCATGGAAAGAGTGTCACCACGCCCGGTTTGCAGACGGTAGAAATGTTTCCAACCCCGAACAATTATGCGCAGGTGTGTCTGTAAACTATGGCTTATTGATGCTTTTTTTTGGGCGTGTATAGCCTGTTGATCGAATAACCAGGTGTCGCAACGTTAAGCTTAAACTGTCATCAACCTATGATTTACACATTAGCACTGCGTTAAGAGATTACATACAAACAGGTGCGGTCATCGTTGCTATCGTTTCCAATGCCTCAGATTAAAAATGTCATTGCCCTCAGGAAAAGTTCAAGTGAATTAAAATAGGAGATCTTAATAGTATCAGTAGCATTATCAAAACATGGTTACGGCGAGGTTTTTTCCCCTTTAGTCGCTCACGTTTGTAAAATCGAAATCAAAATGATTTGCAAATGCCTCAAAGACAATCCCTCATTCAACAGAGGGTAGCCATGGAGGACTGTGCTCCAGGACACAAATCCAGGTTTTTCAATACCTTTTCAATCCACTCAAAATGGGAAAAAAAAGTACCGACTGACATTTGATTGCCTAGTTTCGATTGCACGCCATCCACCCACACAGTCATTGTTTACTATCCATCTCATCTGGGTGTGGAATGTATTCTCAACCTTTGCAAATAATCTAACCTTTAGTTAAAAAGGTTATAATGACAGTCGTACATATTTCATAGAAACACAATGAATAAGCAGAATGAACATTAATGCAAGAAGTGCAACGCTACAAAAATATGGCAGAATTGGCTTAATTCTCAGTCGTGTTGAAGGGCAAGTCATTTCAGCTCTGTACATCATGCCATCTTGGTATGGTAAATCGTTCCATCGATCATTTCTTTAGTACACTTCTAGGGACCTTTGGTGGTTATGGGCATTCTACACTATCAATCACCATTACAAACCTGAACTAGTTGGGTGTAGAGGGATGATGAACCCACATGGATGATTAGACAGAAATCAGAGAAGCACACGGCAGTGAGAGAATAGATGGATAGTGTAATGTACTGTATGTTTATTATGCTGATGTATGACCAGGAAGAGGATTTATGCTTTTAACCAATCCCGACTAATAATGGTAAGATGAATAATAAATCTAACACTCAGTGTACCCCCCCTCACCACTACCACGTACCCTCATGCTGACGATGGCCACGCGGAGGTTGGTCCCCCCCAGGTCGATGGCTAGGGCGCTCTGAGTCTCCAGGATGTGGTTGATGTCCTGGGAGATGTCCCACTCCCTGATGGGGGGGAAGCAGAAGGTCTTTTGCAGCGGCTCATCAAGGTCGATGGCCTGCAGGAACTTCATGATGCGAGGCACCGCATTCCCGTCGCCGTAGATCTTTGAGCTGGGGGGGGGGGGGGGGGGGGGGGTCATACGGGAGGAAGAAAAGGGGAATTCAGTTCAATGTGAAAAATGGAAATTGTGAGGGTTACTATAAAAAAAATATATACACTACCATTCCAAAGTTTGGGGTCACTTAGAAATGTCCTTGTTTTTGAAAGAAAAGCACATATTTTGTCCA
This sequence comes from Oncorhynchus nerka, assembly GCF_034236695.1. Classification (NCBI taxonomy): domain Eukaryota; kingdom Metazoa; phylum Chordata; class Actinopteri; order Salmoniformes; family Salmonidae; genus Oncorhynchus; species Oncorhynchus nerka. The sequence continues at coordinate 32,793,235 of NC_088413.1, read as the reverse complement.
TTAAAATAACATAAAATTGATCAATTCAGTGTAGACATCGTTAATCTTGTAAATGACTATTGTAGCTGGAAACGGCAGACTTTTTATGGAATATCTACATGGGCGTACAGAGGCCCATTATCAGCAACCATCACTCCTGTTTTCAAATGGCACGTTGTGTTAGCTAATCAAAGTTTATCATTCTAAAAGGCTAATTGATCATTAGAAAACGCTTTTGCAATTATGTTAGCACAGCTGAAAACTGTTGTTCTGATTAAAGAAGCAATACAACTGGCCTCCTTTAGACTAGTTGAGTATCTGGAGCATCAGCATTTGTGGGTTTGATTACAGGCTCAAAATGGCTAGACACAAGGAACTTTCTTCTGAAACTCGTCAGTCTATTCTTGTTCTGAGAAATGAAGGCTATTCCATGGAGAAATTGCCAAGAAACTGAAGATCTCGCACAACGCTGTGTACTACTCCTTTCACTGAACAGCGCAATCTGATTCTAACCAGAATTGAAAGAGTGGGAGGCTCCGGTGCACAACTGAGCAAGAGGACAAGTACATCAGTGTCTAGTTTGAGAAACAGAAGTCCTCAACTTCATTAAATAGTACCCGCAAAACACCAGTTTCAACGTCAACAGTGTGAAGAGGCGACTCCGGGATGCTGGACTTCTACACATTTCTAAGTGACCCCAAACTTTTGAATGGTAGTGTGTGAATATATATATATATATCTTAGAGCTGAAACAGGAGAAGGGGGATTTGAGCTTTTAGACCTTTCTTTAACAAGCCAAGTCAGGTTTAAGAAACACTGAAAAGAGAAAATTCTGCCGCAAATAGATTACCATAGATTTTTTTAAGGTACAAGTTCTTGAAATGGGGAAATGTAAGATTACTTAAAGGGTGACTGCACTTATTTGGCCTCGTTTTGAAGATTGCTCATTAAGAATTGCTAGCGACCATGACTGAAGCCGAATGAGAGTTGTCTTGGGGGTGTGGTATGTTCATATGTTATAAACTGGGTGGTTCGAGCCCCAAATGCTGATTGGCTGACAGCCGTGGTACATCCGACCATATTCCATGGGTATGAAAAAAAAACTTTTTTTCTGCTCTAGTTACATTGGTAACCAGTTTATAATAGCAATAAGGCACCTAATATGGCCAATATGCCATGGCTAAGGTCTGTATCCAGGCACTCCGCGTTGCGTCGTGCATGAGAACAGCTTTTAGCTGTGGTATATTGGCCTTATACCACACCCCGTCGGGCCTTATTGCTTAATTGTACCATGGCAGGTACAGTTGTTTGTCCCTCCTGAGTCACCGTGCCAGTTCCTCAAAATATTAAAATGGTCAGAATTAATCCGTAATCAAGACATCTGTAATTAAATGTGGAAGTTTTTACCGAGAAGGTTTTAGTCGCGCAATTCTAAATCTAGTGAAGGTGTTTGGTGCAGTATTTCTCAAGTTAACAAAATGTCCATGAGAAACTAGTCAGTACACTGCAGACAGTCTGTCGAGTGGCCACGCGCTCAGGACTGATTTCTGGGAACAATAACATGTCTGCGAATTCATTATCTGCAAGCTGTCAAACTATCGTAAATAAAGCACAAGTTACACGCTGTTTATCAGTGCCCTTAATCACTTGCTAGCTAGCTAAGTTCCAACTCTGTGTTCGTCAATGAAGCCAGGAAACAGTAGCTATCAGGCATATTGAGCAGCCAGGCCACAATCAGCTTATCAAGTCACTGGTGCGGTGCGAAGTGTGCGCTTCGGAGCAGTTTTGCTTTTTACAACTTTCTCATCATTACCAGAGTGTATCGGTCTGACAGTGTTTAATAGGGAATGATGTTACAAAACAGTTTTTTTGGGGGGGACAATATGCTTACGAATGGGTTTAGGAATACTGACACGTTCCAGTTGAGAGACAAGTGCACTCTGATCGTCTCAACGATCATTTTGGCCAAGTAAGTGTCAGACTCGAGTGATTGACACTATCAAACACATCAGCAAGTGGCCACTCCAGGATTATTTCAGCATAACATTGGCAACAAGTCTGAGGTGCTGAGTAATGGGCAGGTCGGTCTCAGTCTGGATGCTCTGGCTGCTGTGATTGGATGGAGTGTGCGCAGCTGACAGAGGACAATCAGCACTGTCTTTTATTTTCTGTTAGTGGGCACTGGGCACGATCGTAATCCATCCCCAACTCACCAGTATGTCGTGACAAACTCCGTTTTGGCCTTTGACCAAAATGATCTTATTTACAGTTTGTAGTCAATTTTGACACTAGAATGAATGTTTCTGACTCGTATTGATGCCACGTGGGCCATTTAAAACCAAATAAGTTGGTTCTAAGCGCGGTTCACCTTTAAGTTCAGTTCAGAGTGATTCGGAGTTTCTGTAACACACACTTTCCAGTGTTCCGTTTGTGACACTCAAGGTGCAGGTTGATGGTCTTGATGGACTTGATACTGAATGTTATGGATTATTCTCTTATCTGTTGATAGTGGTTGACGCCAGACTGGATGTACAAGGACACACTGATTATTCACTGTTGTATTGTACTGATGACATCCTGTGAACACTGTGATTCTGTATCAGCTGACAGTCGCTGCCTTTTTGTTTTGTCTTCCTTACAAGCCTCTCTGGTGTTGGTGTTTACTGAACATGTGGTTCTGTCTGATTAGGATAGAAAGGCCCCGTCTCCAAGAGGTCAGTTAGACGTTTTCTCTGCTTCTGGGCTGGATGGTGTCTCCCTGTTGTAACTTGTAATAACGATAATGCTAACCAGGGGTATCTCTTCCCGAACTGCAGCTCCAGGGCATGGTAGATCTTATTCTGAGTGTCTGCGTCTCGGACATGGAGGACGTTTTCACCTGGAAATAAAAAAAATACAGCTCAACATCCTATAAGCATTCATAATGGGACGACTTGAAGAATGACAACAAAGCAATCACCAAAACACTCATACTGTATTGGCAAATTACAATGAAGAACTATACCAGGAAATATACAATGAAAAGTAACACTGGTAACCACAAGTAGGCCCAAATGGCACACATTTAGTCCAAAATGGCACACCATTTCTCCATTTAGTGCACTACTTTTGACCAGGGCCCATATTCGAGCACTATATAGGGAATGGGGTGCCATTTTGGACTAAATGGACATTAGTAGACCCCCCCTACCCTGCCATTTTGGACTAAATGAACATTAGTAGACCCCCCTACCAGTCTCTCTCCCAGTCTGCCGGGACCCCAGGTTGATGACGGGGGTCCCGAAGGCCCCGGCCTCTCTGACGCCACAGCTGCTGTTGCCGATCATGGCCCCAGCGTGACACACCAGCTGGATGAACTGCTCGAAGGGCACGTGCTTCACCGCCCGGAAGTTAGGGTGCTGCTCCACGCCCTTCTTCCTCATCACACGCACCATCTCCTTACTTCCTGTTGGGGGTCGTCACGGAGACGGGACAGGGGTTGCCAGGAGTTACAAGACGGAACGGAGAAGACTGTGGGCTGTCTAATTTAACCGACTCCTACACAGTCTACACTTGGACATTCAACTGAATCAACTGCAGCCATTTCTTGTTTTGCCGTAGTGTTTTGATGGATTTTAAGTACTGTAAACTTGGTTTCTAATCCTTTCTGGGGGACATTCTACGCTCTTCAAACCAGTCCTAGCCCTAACCATGAGACCGACTGAAGGATTCAGCCCTAGACACTAAATTGCCTTAGGCATTTACTGTACATTCTGTTGGCATTAGATGAGACACTTGCTGTAGCGTGTAAGATGAAACCCAAAACACGTCATGCTTGTTCCTAGCCAATTACAGAGGAGGGAACATGTATTAGATCTAAGGATCAAAGATATGCAGCTGAACTGGAAAAGCAGATCCCTTCAACAGAGCAGCCTTCTCACACTATTGACCAAGGGAGAGTTGACACTAGCTCCAGCTCCACGATATGCGTGTGGGGTTACGCAATAAGACGGCGCCAAGAGGAGCGAAATGAGGAAAGGGCGACAAAATATAGAGAATCCCCCACTGACCTGCGTCTATGTTGGGGAAGAGGACGAGCGTTCGCTTGTTGAAGGAGATGAGGGCGTCCAACATCAGCTCGTAGATCTTGATGGAGTTCTTGATGTCAGTGGTGACCGGGTGCTGCAGGGCCACGATGTAGTCGTGCTCCTTCACATTGTCTCCTGTGGATGTCATTTAGAACATTCTAGTACTTTCTGAACTGGGTGTAGTCAACAGTCTACCGCTGCCACTGTTGTTTCTGCCCTGAAGGGACTAGCTAAAAGCCCCAGAAATCTATGAACTGATTTAACAATATTCTTATGATAACACGTTTCCCACATCTTTCCACACCGAAGGTACTAGCTACTGTACCATATCACTATACTATATAGTGGTATATGTACTATACCACTGTCCTAAAGTTGGTAATAAAAGGCTGGCCCTTTCAACCTGATTGGCCTGCAGCCCTGTCAATCACCCTTTATTGAAGCCTCCCCTCATTCCAACCAATCAGGTCGCTTGGATGCACTCCAGGGCACCGCCTACTCACACACCACGTTAGGGTGCGTTACCTGTATCTCGAGAAGACAAGTTGTTGGGATGCTGACAGACTTTTCACATGCTGTTTCTGAAGTGTGGTGCGTTCATTGACAAGTGCGTGTTGGAAATGAATAGTGGGTTCATGTTGGGTGTAATACCAGCCAGGGTTAGATATAATTATATGACAACGACACTGCGACTTTGTCACCTTGGTGATGTAAAGGCAGGCCATCAAACCTAAAACAAAAACGCCATCACTGTCCTCAGTCCAGGTAACTGTAGCTGACTAGGCCATCAAGGTCAGTACAAATTCCGACCAAGAGATCTGCTGCATATTCAAATAGGAGTTCAAAACTGGTGCTGTGCAGAAACTGTAGCCGTCTTAGTTTGGGTGCTTGACACTGACAGCAGAGGTTGTGTAATTCCCTGCCTGACCAGGAAAAACACTGGGCCCTGGAACCTGGCTATTAGTCTGGTATACTGCATTGAACTGCATTCCCCCACTGAAAAAAATTGAACGACACTGATTTAGGGGTTAAGGATAGTTACTCCAATACGTACCGAGCCAGTTCCTGATGATGTCCATGTAGTCGTCGCGGTGATGGGCGGCCAGCAGCTTGTCGTAGGAGGGGCAGCCCGCCAACAGGATGCGAGTGTGGTCCTCACACATGGCGATGAGGTGCTGTTCGGCGGTGCCGGTTCAGCAGGCGTGGTAGTGGGCCAGCTTGGAGATGGCGTGACGGATCGAGTCGTCGATGGTGCCACTCACATTGGGATGGGAAAGGAGGAAGGATCAGACATCAGGATAAAAAGTCTGTAGTCTCTGTGGCGGTTTGTTGAGTGTTTGAAGCACTGCTATTGCCCTTAGGGAACAAATAGTTTTTATTGAACCAAGACCATTATCTCTGTTATGTTGCCTTCTTTGGTTTCCAGGACTTCTGTGTATTTTTGGTAACCTCGTTATTTTTTATGGTAATAAGCAGGTATTAACTCATTAGGTATTAATTACATAGTTAGATGGCAATTACACGGTAAATAGTAACTAAAATACACAAAACCACATTTAAAAAACATCCTATATCAAATACCAGGTGGAGGGAGCAACCAATATTTTAATCTAGTTATATTCGGCTCCCAACACTACTTCCGGAAAAAACCTTCAGATATATGACATCACTTCCTCCATCCCCTCACCTCCCCTCCCTCCAGGTGCAGGATGCGAATGTTCATCAGAGCGGCAGCAGTTGCCAGGGCGAGGGCGTCGCCGTGGACGACCAGAACGTCGGGACGGAGACGGTGGAGGACATCTGGCAGCTTGACCAGCGCCAGACCCACTGACTCCACCATGGCGGCCTCGTCCTCCCCACGCACGATGGTGTGCAGCTTGGAGCCGATGTCAAAGTCATCCTGCTCGATCATCCGGAACGTGTTGCTAAAGGAGGACAGGTGGTCAAACCAATCATTTAATGAATGAATGAATACATCCTATTAGACGATTTATAAATACATAAAGTTGATTCAACTAAGTGAAATGAACAATAAACAAAATATTGTCACGGATAAAAACACAAACTCAGACTTATTTCCAGTATGGTCCTCATTAAGGACAGGAGTTTTTCCTGGTCAGGTCAAGCAATCCGGAAAAAAACTTGAGACATGATTACTCAAATAACACTTTTTCATCAGAGTGCAAATAAACAATGACTGTCATTGTAAAAAACATTGGCAAATAGTTGTGATTTCAGTGGATCAGGAAAAACTAGTTCCAGCACACCCACATTCAGCTCAAACTCACCCATAATCGTCAATGAGATGGGAACCCAGCACCACCACCTCCAGCTCAAACTCATCCGGGTTGGCCTTGATGCCAAACATGATGGGTGCCAGCTTGGAGTAGTCTGCCCGGTTACACGTTGCCACGCACACCCGCAGCTTCCTCATGGCTTTGCTCTCCTCCATCCTGTCAGTCTTCAATTCAATTCAATTCAATTCAAGGGCTTTATTGGCATGGGAAACATGTGTTAACATTGCCAAAGCAAGTGAGGTAGACAACATACAAAGTGAATATATAAGGTGAAAAACAACAAAAATGAACAGTAAACATTACACATACAGAAGTTTCAAAACAGTAAAGACATTACAAATGTCATATTATATATATATATATACACAATGTACAAATAGTTAAAGGACACAAGATAAAATAAATAAGCATAAATATGGGTTGTATTTACAATGGTGTTTGTTCTTCACTGGTTGCCCTTTTCTCGTGGCAACAGGTCACAAATCTTGCTGCTGTGATGGCACACTGTGGAATTTCACCCAGTAGATATGGGATTTTTTCAAAATTGGATTTGTTTTCGAATTCTTTGTGGATCTGTGTGATCTGGGGAAATATGTATCTCTAATATGGTCATACATTGGGCAGGAGGTTAGGAAGTGCAGCTCAGTTTCCACCTCATTTTGTGGGCAGTGAGCACATAGCCTGTCTTCTCTTGAGAGCCATGTCTGCCTACGGCGGCCTTTCTCAATAGCAAGGCTATGCTCACTGAGTCTGTACATAGTCAAAGCTTTCCTTAATTTTGGGTCAGTCACAGTGGTCAGGTATTCTGCCGCTGTATACTCTCTGTTTAGGGCCAAATAGCATTCTAGTTTGCTCTGTTTTTTTGTTCATTCTTTCCAATGTGTTAAGTAATTATCTTTTTGTTTTCTCATGATTTGGTTGGTCTTCTCTCTCGTCCTCTGCATTCTCAGATAGTACAGTTCCTGGTGAGCAGAGAGAGAGAGAGAGATGATGGTGTTTAGAGTTGAGACGCTGGAATGTCAGTCAAAGGAAGCTGTGATGAAAACAGTGAGGTTTATAGGAGTGGCCTGTGGCACGATGCTCCTCATCATGTTCTGTGAAGGGAGTAGTACACAGCATTGTACTAGATCTTCAGTTTCTTTGCAATTTGTCACATGGAATAGCCTTCATTTCTCAGAACAAGAATAGACTGACGAGTTTCAGAAGAAAGTTATTTGTTTCTGGCCATTTTGAGCCTGTAATCGAACCCACCAATGCTGATGCTCCAGATACTCACCATTTTAGATAAGCATGCTCCGTTCAAAAAATGCAGAACGAAGAACAGATATAGCCCCTGGTTCACTCCAGACCTCTGACTGCCCTCGACCAGCACAAAAACATCCTGTGGCGGACTGCAATAACATCGAATAGTCCCCGCGATATGCAACTGTTCAGGGAAGTCAGGAACCAATACACGCAGTCAGTCAGGAAAGCTAAGGCCAACTTCTTCAGGCAGAAGTTTGCATCCTGTAGCTCCAACTCCAAAAAGTTCTGGGACACTGTGAAGTCCATGGAGAACAAGAGCACCTCCTCCCAGCTGCCCACTGCACTGAGGCTAGGTAACACGGTCACCACCGATAAATCCATGATTATCGAAAACTTCAACAAGCATTTCTCAACGGCTGGCCATGCCTTCCGCCTGGCTACTCCAACCTCGGCCAACAGCCCCCCCGCAGCTACTCGCCCAAGCCTCTCCAGGTTCTCCTGTATATTAATTCTCAGGGTAATTTTATTTATGATAATGACCTGGAGCGGCAATCCAAGTCATGCATGGTGTTGCTAAGCGGTGAAACAGCTGTTGCTAAATGACGAGACCCCAGAGTTGACCCTTGAACCACAAGCCTTTTGAGCACGGCAGATTCAGAAATATCTAGTTGAGGTCAGGAATTATAATATCAATTGGTGTCTATCTATCGAAAGATAACAGGACAGCCCCATCAGCAAACAGAAATGTAGGATGTTTAAAATATATATATATATATATATATGTGCACATGGAAAACTAGTTATAGAAATTGACGCTATGTAGAAAAACATTGGTTAGGTGTGTTACTTGGCGACGCACTACTTTAAATGTATTGACGGAACCGTATAGCTACTACCTCAGCTGCGTGTCGATACCGTGTGGCTAATGTCTCTAGTAGAGTTAAGACTGTAGTTTTGTTTCAAGCAACTGTGTCTCCAACTCTTAACAGTCCTATCAATATAGTAGTACCTTCATATAATATGCAGGCATATTATCTGAAGGTTAACTTTAGTCTGTTTAATACTATTTAAGAGATCTCCTGCCATTAGAAAGGCTATTTATTTATATCTGCTTTATACCTGGTAACCTGCAGCCTTTCGGGTTCAATAAGGCTCCTGAAAAGCTGTGCAAAGGCAACCATGTTGTTGGATGGCCGTTTCTTTCCAACATTATCTCTGCTGTTTCAGTGTCTTGTAGAATAACCACACACACCCCCCCCTCGCACAAATAACTGCAGAGATGGGTGTTTATTTTGTATTTTTAAAGGAGTTATTTATGCAATAGCTATTGTACTGTACTAGAATGTCTGTTGGTTGACATAATGTTGAACGGACACTCTGAATCCCTCATTTGGAGAGCGTCATTACAATTTTTAAGAATGAATAAGCCAACTTGGTGGCTATGTGGTTGGAGTTTCCGCCCTGAGATTGGAAGGTTGGGAGTTCGATCCCTGGCCGAGTCATACCAAATACGGTCAAACTAAGACTCTGCATTAAAATATGTATATTTGGAGGGGGGCTGCAATAGACTAGCGTCCTGTCCAGGGTGGTGTACTTGTACAGCTGCCTCACGCGACAGGAGATGGGCTCCTGTTCCGATGAGTTGTTCTGGCTAGCACAATCCAAGGCTCGTACGAGGCGATTCATGACAAAATCCAACAGTTGAAGTCTAATTTCAGTAGCCTGATACTGTCGCAGAGCCCTGCATGTAGACAGTCAACTGTTGCGTTGATGTCGCTAGTCCGTCTGTATATCTAAACTGAAAGCTCATTGGATACACCGTTGCTTCAAACATGCTTCAAATGTGATCTGCTTAGAATCTGTTAATAGCTACTAGCATCCCACTGTCTACCAAAGAATGACATGCTACTCTTGTTGCCCAACTCGCACTCTTAGTCTTGCAGCCCTTGTATCTATCTGCCATTGAATTCATTCGATCGCTAAAGAGCAAAGGTTCCCATATAAGCAAACGTCCTTGTCTCTGCCAAAACAAAGACCCACGGCTACTGAGACCAAGGGGGCACGTATTTTTTTGCCTCACCCAACCAACTCAATGGCACAGCAGATGAAGGCTGCAAGCTAAGCACACTTAGTGCACAGAAAAATTAAAATAATCTGCCCCCCCCCTGAAATGACTTTTTTTCTCTCTGGGAAAATGCATGCTGGCTTTTGTCATCTGCATAAAGCTCATTTACTTTTCATTTCTATATATCTGACTTGTGATCTGTTTCTCCTTGTTTCTTTTCCTATGCACCTTTAAGCACACACATTACCCATCCTTGCTACCGCCTAGACCAGTTAAGTAAAAAAACAAAAAGACAATATCCTAGTAGGGAGAAGTGTATATTAGCCTAGAAAAATGGCAAGACAATATTCAATAGTGGTGCACAATTAGACTAGACTGTAGTCGAGGCTCTCCAACCCTGTTCCTGTAGATTTTCGCTCCAACCCTTAAAAAAAAATTTAAAAAAATAATGAACTGGTTGATAAGCTGAATCGGGTTAGTTACAACTGGAGTTGGAGTTAGAAAGCTACAGGAGGGTAGCTCTCCAGGAACAGGATTGGAGAGCCCTGCTGTAGATGAATACAAAATCCACTGCCAATTGAAATGATTTTTAGAAGCTGGGTGTCCCTTCTGTGATACGTTTGGTCCACTAGTCCTGTTCGTACCTGTAGTCTCGTTGTGACAGTGAATTTTCATTGGCTTCTCATCCCCATTTTGCTCTGTGTATTGTGTTCTAGTTTATAGAGGGGGTCTTTCAATTTTCTTAAGTCTTTGGCAGTGGAAGTGTCCTATCTTGGGTGGGTGGGTTTGGGTTTTGCTATTCCCCCTGGCTTGCATTTCAAAATGTCTTATTGTGATTGTGGCACTATCATTTCTTATTTATTTAATTTCAGTTATGTATGCTAAGCCTTCTAATGGAATTAGATGCCCTTTTGGGTTCGGTATCGGTGTGAAGATTGTGACATGTCAATCAAAAGTCTCTTATGGTTATTATATCAAGTGTTTGCTGCATTTCAAATGGCCTGCTTTCCACTAAGCGCACTTATCAAGCACAAGTATAAAGGACATAAAACAAAACATATTCCTAATGCTATACTTGGATCTTGAGAGAATATTTGAACGTAACCAAAAGGCAAGTTACCCCCCCAGTTCTGTGACGAACTGCATTTTTAACCAACCAAACCGCGTTTTAACCGTTCCAAAAAAAAAACCTGCGCTTGTTTTTTCCCAAAACCCCTTGATTAGACTGACAGGGAAAAGCAGGTAACTAGCTAGCTGTATGACTGGGGTTATAGGGGGCATGCTGTATGATCTTATCCAACCCTGTTCTCTTCATCTGGTTTTGATGTGGCCACCCGGAGAATGTTTATTTTTTGGGGATGTACTGTAATGTAGTTGGGTCTCCGCTGCTGTCTACTCGACACTTCCTCCTCAAGCAAAGGTTTTTAGATTCAGACCTCACTAAAACTGTTTGACTAAAACGCTGGAAAATCCATGCTAAAATGGCACCATTTTCATATTGAATCTTTTTATTTTTACGTTATTGTCAACTACCAAATTGATTTGTGTCATGCAGGTAGTTTAGATCCATTCGGCATGTATTTCTATGGGGATTCCCCATGTCTGTCCCTGTGGTGTTGCGGAGGAGGAGGTGTGTAAGTGAACAGCAGTAAGGCCCTCTGTAAAACTGCTGATCTCTGGGGCCCAGGCCTGCTCCCTCCCTCTCTAAAGCGCTGTCCCCCTCCTGTGTTGCCTTGCAGAGCGGCCGAGGAGGCCATGCTGTCGGACATGGACGAGAACAACCCGGGCACCGAGTGGGCGAGCCAGCCTCTGCGACTTCAACCCAAAGTCCAGCAAGCAGGCAAAAGACGTGTCCCGCATGCGCTCTGTCCTCATCTCCCTCAAGCAGGCCCCTCTGGTCCGCTAACCCCTGCCCCCCCCCTTCGCTCTATTAGATGTCTCAATTCAGTCCCTACCACTCCCCTTCGCACTAACCATTCATTCAGCGTTTGCAGATCTGAAGGCTCTGGATGCGTAAAAGCAGTGTCTTGGTGGAGCTTCCACGATCCACCATGTCGCTTTTCACCTTAGAGATCTGTTAACGTTGAGGGGCCGAGGGGAAAGGGGGTGAATTGAGACGGCTGTATCTCTACCCTAACCCTCTCTGGACCCAGATTGCAACCAACCTCTCATAGGGCAATGTATCATTCCCCCCCCCCCCTACCCATCTACCTACCTGAGGTCGTCGTTGTTCATGGATTGATATTATTCCTCTCTTCCATCTCCCTTTCCATCATTAAAGAACAAAATAAGTATATACGCATTTATTTTTTGTTTCTATTCTTTTAAGGACCAAACTCTGTTTATTAAGTGTGTTGGAAACCCATTTAGAGCCGGCTTGTGGCATTTATTGTGACTATTTCAATCTATGCATTTTCCCATTTGAACCATGAATCAAGTACGGTAAATATCTGTGTGTGTGTGTGTAAGCATCAAGGTTGGGGTCAATTCCATTTAAATTCCGGTCAATTCAGAAAGTACACAATTCCAAATCAAATTTTTGCTAATTGAAAAGCATTGAAGAGAATTTGAATTTCCGTGTACTTCCTGAATTGCAACGGAATTGCCCCCAAACATCATGTGGTGTATTATGTACTCTATATGTGTGTACCTATGTACATATACAGGCAATATATAAATTTACATTGTGGTTAAGATTTACTGTAGCCCATGTGTTGCTTAATGTGTTCATTGTCCATCAATTTCAATATCAGTAAAACATGAAACTTTTGTCGTCAACGTCGTTATTGAAGTGTTGTCCGTGACATTCAAATTATTATGGTTGCACCTAATTGGAAGTAAAATTTCAGGTGAGACAAATGACATTTTATACTGCGTTTTCAATTAAATTATGTTTAGTGTTCCCTTAGGCCCTCCACCACTTTTGCTGTTTGTTGTATGGCCTTGGGTTCTCTCTGGGTTCAAAAGAATCTGGTGAAAATGAATATCTGGCTTCAAATGAATCTCTGGTGAAAATGGCAGAGAGGAAGAGGTGAAGCGAGGGGGTTTTCTGTTCAAATCTGTCCACGGGAAGCAGACCGCCTGCCTTTTGGATGACTCCCATTGTTAGGGCAGAGACAATCATCTCAAGTATGCAGTATCTCAAATGGTCAAACCGAAGTTGCCTACCTTTGATCAAAGTTGGTTGGGAGGTGGCCAGTCAGAACGTGACATCTTTGAGCTTGAATCTGTTCAACCAATAAATGGCTTTATTAGTTATGTTCATGTATATTTGGTGTAGCAATGAGCTATTGTGGATTTTTACAAATGCAACCTAATTTGGAATGTCTATCAGGAGTATTCAACTCTTAAAGCCAATTTCTGTTTGATCCGAAAATGTGGTCGGAGGCTCCGTATGTAGGGTGTGACACAATTGCAGAGGCCGAATTGAGTTCCGTACGCATTGCCGTGTGCCTCCCAAATGTTTTAACAATGCGGAGGGCTCCGCACTGACATGATTGGTTGGCGGAAGGTCCTGTTTAAACAAACTCACTTCCTTCACAACAGCTCTACTCAACTGTACTGCTCATCGAAGCACAATAAGTATTAAAGCCCCGACCTCTGCAGAGGCAAATACTGCACGGCCAATGCAGACGTGGGATTGCCAATGCGGTGCCTTTAACACTACCGAGGTCTGGAGCCTGCTGGTTTTCTGTTCTACCTGCTAATTAATTGCACCCACCTGGTGTCCCAGGTCTAAATCAGTACCTGATTCGAGGGGAGGAATGAGGGGGAAGCAGTGGAACTAGCTTCAAGGTCCAAAGTTGAGTTTGAAGGGGTTTATATGGTCATTCCATATAGGCTAGATATAAACTGCTCAAAAAAATAAAGGGAACACTTAAACAACACAATGTAACTCAATCGCACTTCTGTGAAATCAAACTGTCCACTTAGGAAGCAACACTGATTGACAATAAATGTCACATGCTGTTGTGCAAATGGGATATACAACAGGTGGAAATTATAGGCAATTAGCAAGACACCCCCAATAAAGGAGTGGTTCTGCAGGTGGTGACCACAGAGCACTTCTCAGTTCCTATGCTTCCTGGCTGATGTTTTGGTCACTTTTGAATGCTGGAGGTGCTTTCACTCTAGTGGTAGCATGAGACGGAGTCTACAACCCACACAAGTGGCTCAGGTAGCGCAGCTCATCCAGGATGGCACATCAATGCGAGCTGTGGCAAGAAGGTTTGCTGTGTCTGTCAGCGTAGTGTCCAGAGCATGGAGGCGCTACCAGGAGACAGGCCAGTACATCAGGAGACGTGGAGGAGGCCGTAGGAGGGCAACAACCCAGCAGCAGGACCGCTACCTCCGCCTTTGTGCAAGGAGGAGCAAGAGAGAGCCCTGCAAAATGACCTCCAGCAGGCCACAAATGTGCATGTGTCTGCTCAAACGGTCAGAAACAGACTCCATGAGGGTGGTTTGAGGGCCCAACGTCCACAGGTGGGGGTTGTGCTTACAGCCCAACACCGTGCAGGACGTTTGGCATTTGCCAGAGAACACCAAGATTGGCAAATTCGCCACTGGCACCCTGTGCTCTTCACAGATGAAAGCAGGTTCACACTGAGCACATGTGACAGACGTGAAAGAGTCTGGAGACGCCGTGGAGAACGTTCTGCTGCCTGCAACATCCTCCAGCATGACCGGTTTGGCGGTGGGTCAGTCATGGTGTGGGATGGCATTTCTTTGGGGGGCTGCCTGACTGCCATTAGGTACCGAGATGAGATCCTCAGACCCCTTGTGAGACTATATGCTGGTGCGGTTGGCCCTGGGTTCCTTCTAATGCAAGACAATGCTAGACCTCATGTGGCTGGAGTGTGTCAGCAGTTCCTGCAAGAGGAAGGCATTGATGCTATGGACTGGCCCGCCCGTTCCCCAGACCTGAATCCAATTGAGCACATCTGGGACATCATCTCTCGCTCGATCCACCAACAGACTGTCCAGGAGTTGGCGGATGCTTTAGTCCAGGTCTGGGAGGAGATCCCTCAGGAGACCATCAGCCACCTCATCAGGAGCATGCCCAAGCGTTGTAGGGAGGTCATACAGGCACACACACTACTGAGCCTCATTTTGACTTGTTTTAAGGACATTACATCGAAGTTGGATCAGCCTGTAGTGTGGTTTTCCACTTTAATTTTGAGTGTGACTCCAAATCCAGACCTCCATGGGTTGATACATTTGATTTCCATTGATAATTTGTGTGATTTTGTTGTCAGCACATTCAACTATGTAAAGAAAAAAGTATTTAATAAGAATATTTCATTCATTCAGATCTAGGATGTATTTTTTAGTGTTCCCTTTATTTTTTTGAGCGGTGTATAAGAGCTAGGCTATGAAAACATTCCCAGAGGACTGAAAGACCTGCTGGTTTACGTTGTCATACTCTCTTGACATAGTACTTTACATTAAACTAATTCATTGTTCAGGGAAGAGTATTTACCTAATTTTGGAAGCCAGGCCCCTCGCATCTCACTGTATTTGTACATGGAAAACAGTGTGGTGACATACCGTAACCAAGTGATACATCTATAACAGTAAATATTAGGCTGAACGCGAGAGAGGCATTGTTGATGGCCACGTTCCACCCTCTATGAAAACAGAGGCTGCATTCCAGTCAGTAGCTCTACGTTTCCTTTAATCATTGGTAGGTGATGGTCTGACTGACTGTTGCTCAGGTGAATTGTCTGACTCTAGACAACTACACTGAACAAAAATATAAACACAACATGCAACGCTTTCTTCGATTTTACTGAGTTACAGTTCATATAAGGAAATCAGTCAAATTAAATAAATGCATTAGGCCCTAATCTATGGATTTCACATGACTGGGAATACAGATATGCATCTGTTGGTGTCACAGTTACCTTAAAAAAAGGAAAACCAGTCAGTATCCGGTGTGACCACCATTTCCCTCGTGCAGCGCGGCACATGTCCTTCGCAATAGAGTTGATCAGGTTATTGATTGTGGTGAGTAGAATGTAGTCCCACTCTTCAATGGCTGTGTGAAGTTGCTGGATATTGGCAGGAACTAGAGCACCCTGTTGTACACGTTGATCCAGAGCATCCCACACATGCTCAACGGGTGACATGTTTGGTGAGAATGAAGGACATTTTCAGCTTCCAGAAAGAGTGAACAGAGGTAGGGTTGCAAAGGGTCGGAAACTTTCCGGTAAATTTCCATGGGAAGTTAAGCCTGGGAATTTGTGGAATTTTGCTTAAATTCATCAAAAAAGGTTAGCTTATAACAGTGAACCTTTTTTTGTGGGAGAGACAAGGCAATTCTAGGTCTTGTGGCATATTTTGGTTAAACTATCCCCAATTCAATGGAATTGAATTGCATGTACAGCTGATTCTCAAGATCTTGCATACTAATGAGATGCTATCGAGCCCACAACTACTACACTGTCTGAGCCAAGGACTACATGCCTTTTGGTAAGTTTTGATTACAATACTGGGTGGGGTGAATATATTTAGACTTTTTGTTATCTAGTCAATAGAAGCCTACAGAAAAGTGTTTAAATAATTTCTAACTTGTTAACAATTTCTGCTAGTTAGTTTTTTTTTACTATGTGGGTTTTAGCTTGCTTGAGACTGCTAACTGAGTGTTAATTCACCTGTTTCCATACATGTTTCATTTTAAAACATTTATACAAAGGAGTTGTTTAATCTAACTGCTTAACTATTTATCTGTACATGGAATTGTATTTTTTTTTCTACTAATTTTTTACTAATCTTTTCAAGGAAAATGTCGAGCACCATCTGATGTGTGGAGACATTTCACTGCAGCTAATGTAGAAGGAAAAGCGGTGTACATTTGCAACTACTGTGCCAAATCATGTGAAGAATGCAACAAAGATGCAGAATCATCTGGCCACGTGCATAAAGTTCCCTGAGCGCTCACAACAAGCAACCGCTGGACAAAAATCCCTCTACTTCTATTCAAGGTGAAAATGATGAATCAGACACCTTAACGATTTCAACAGCTCATGGTCCTCCTGGAATCAGACATTTGTTTGACTCTATGGAGGAACGTAGTCAGAGAAACGCTGATGAATGTCTTGCTCGAGTACGCAACTGCTCACAGGCAATGTGTATTGGACGAGATTTCTGAATGTTCTTCGCCCAGCATACACCCCTCCAACCAGACATGCTTTATCTACTAATTTGCTGGATGCAGAGTTCAAGTGAAGGTTAAGCAAATCATAGAGAAAGCAGACTGTATTGCAATCATCTCTGATGGGTTTTCGAATGTTTGTGGGCAAGGAATAATTAACTACATCATGTCCACCTCTCAACCAGTATTCTACAAGAGCACAGACACACCAGTCTCTAGATTGCAGATGAGCTGAAGGCAGTCATCAATGACCTTGGACCACAGAAGGTATTTGCACTGGTGGCAGACAATGCTGCAAACATGAAGGCTGCTTGGTCTAAAGTGGAGGAGTCCTACCCTCACATCACACCTATTGGCTGTGCTGCTCATGCATCGAATCTGCTCCTCAAGGACATCGTGGCACTGAAAACAATGGATGCACTCTACATGAGAGCCAAGGAAATGGTTAGGTATGTGAAGGGTCATCAAGTTATAGCAGCAATCTACCTCACCAAGCAAAGTGAGAAGAATAAGAGCACCACATTGAAGCTACCCAGCAACACCCGTTGTGGTGGTTTTGATGTCATCATGTTTGACAGTCTCCTGGAGGGAAGGAGTCTCTCCAAGAAATAGCCATATCACAGTCTGCCGATATGGACAGCCCCATCAAGAGGATCCTCCTGGATGATGTATTTTGGGAGAGAGTGGTAAGCAGCCTGAAACCTATAGCAGTAACCATTGCACGGATTGAGGGAGACAAAGCCATCCCGTCTGATGTTCAGACTCTGCTTGCAGATGTAAGATAAGAAATCCGTACTGCCCTGCCCACTTCACTTGTTTCATGGGACCAACACTTTACATGTTGCGTTCATATTTTTGTACAGTATAGACTCTAGTGTACGTCTATGACATGGTCAAAACAGACAAAAGAACAGGGGTATTGCCACAGGACTACTTTGTATTGTCACATTTGAAACCATACTTATATATTGTAAATATGTTTTTCTCTCCTTTACCAAGTAGATACCTGGCCATTTCGGTACAGTAAAAGTGTGCAACTGTTTTGTGAACCGGATGCGATTCTATAAAATCACACTACTACTGTGACCAAACAGCTGGAGGCGGATCATGCTTGCCAACTGGAGATGAAGGGCATGGGAAGAAATCAGCCATTCTGGTTTGCGGCGTCTCAATCGCACCACCATCTGATTGTAATCACTATGCCCCGAGTTTCTCTGCAGCTCAGTTGGATGGTAAAACCTGGAGCTTGTATCACCAGGATAGTGGATTCGATTCCAGGGATTAGTGGCCGATAATACACTAAAACGTCACTGATTGTGATGACAATGAGTGACAAGGTGTGTATGACATGGGAAAGTGCGTTGTATTATGTTAAAATATTTCATATTCAGTGTTTATTTGTATACAGCAGTACTGGATTTAAGCCTCGGATTTCCCTCAGGGACATTAAAGTTCAACCCTACGATAGCACAAACAGACTGGCACTCCGCCAAGCCCTGTGGTGTGTTTACGATGTAGCCTTGTTCTGCCACACCTAAAACCATGAATAGCATCTAATGAATATGAATCCATCCACAACGGACATGTTCTTGCGTGTGTTTAATGTGTAGAATACCCATTGCATTGAGAGAGGGGGGGGGGGGGTCACAAAGTACCCAAGTGAAGTAAAATAAAAAAGCTTCAGGATCCATGACATGATCAAAAACAGAAATACACAAACAGGATAATCACATGACTGATTTGTACACAGTAAACTCTTCAAATATGACAGATCAAGGCAACAACAAAAAAGTGCACATAAAACAAAGAATGATAGTGAATACAAGTGATTTGGCAGCACACCTTCAATTGAAGCACACAGTCAAGACAACTATGACATACATAGCATAGGCATTACATTTGAGGGTACGTCGTAACTGTGGTCCTAGAGAGTGGTCCTAGAGAGAGAGAGTGGTCCTAGAGAGAGATAGAGTGGTCCTAGAGAGAGAGTGGTCCTATAGAGAGAGAGAGTGGTCTATAGAGAGAGAGAGTGATCCTATAGAGAGAGAGAGAGTGGTCTATAGAGAGAGAGAGGGTCTATAGAGAGAGAGAGTGGTCCTATGGAGAGAGAGAGTGGTCCTAGAGAGAGAGAGAGAGTGGTCCTAGAGAGAGAGAGAGAGTGGTCCTAGAGAGAGAGAGAGAGTGGTCCTAGAGAGAGAGAGTGGTCCTAGAGAGAGAGAGTCCCTAGAGAGAGAGAGAGTGGTCCTAGAGAGAGAGAGAGAGTGGTCCCAGAGAGAGAGAGTGGTCCTAGAGAGAGAGTGGTCCTATAGAGAGTGGTCCTATAGAGAGTGGTCCTTGGGTAAGTCACCTGGTTGCAGAACTGGTTCCAGTTCCACATGCTCAACTTAAATGATTGAATGGTAATGAATCATTTGATTGATTGAAATGAAACATTTAACGTGGCGGAACCTAAAACATCTCCTGGGGGCATTTGGTTTTCCAAACCAGCAGTAACGTTTGCCGCTTCCAAAATGGAGACAAAATCAGATAAAGTGGCGCAAAGTGCTTACAGCTCGGTATGACAAATACATACAGTTAAATATGTCATAGCAACATGCTGCTTTCATAGCGTGGCTTCAACAATAACATATTGTACGTTTAGAATTAAGACGTAACAAAAACATGGAATTATGAGGGTCAAAAGATGGCCAGTAAAGCATAAATGAATATGAATTTGGTCACATCTTTTGTCTGGACACACCCAACCATTTACTCATACTGTGGCTGTACTGATTTTACTGTATAGGCTGTTATATATGTATCCACACACACTACTAATTCAGTAAGGTAGTTAATAGTACTACTATTTCAGCACTGTTAGATACTTCAGCTAGCAATACAACGGTAGGGCAAAACAAAACAACCTCATTCGTCACTATGGGCGACGGAACTTTGCTTAGAACGGATCCTGTGCAAATCAGGAAGAAGCCATGCTTATTGGGTCGCTACACCGGTTCAGAAATGACACACAGCGGTTAAGTCCAGAGACACACACATTACACACATACATGAGAGAGAGAGTTCTGTCCGGTTTTTAGAACGGCTGCCATGTTAGTGTCTTTATTCTCTACATTTTGGAGATGTAACACGAGAGCGCCTCCAACAAGTCCCTCTATGAAATGACCCGCTGTAAACAAGCAAAACAGAGAGGGGGGAATTTAACGGACGTTTTTATGGATTGACATGCGTTTCCACGTCTGTACCGTGTCGTTGTGTCAACAAATTGCATATCTGCTTTCACTGGACATATTCATTAGGTATTGAAAACTAGCAGAAATAAAGAGCACAGCACAGAAGCGTCAATTATCACTTAGCAACGGCTTCGGAGGAGAAAGTGGCGCTCTCGGAAAGTTCAGACAGAAACCACATTGGCCCAAATCTAGATATGACTGGTTAAGTGTAAGTAATTAAAACGGACTAATATTTGCATTTTATATGCATTAGTTAAAAATGTCCGCTTTCGGAATGTGGAACTTGACTATAGAAAATCATACTATTGTTATGTCGGATATCAAAGGACAGAGGCATGGAAAGAGTGTCACCACGCCCGGTTTGCAGACGGTAGAAATGTTTCCAACCCCGAACAATTATGCGCAGGTGTGTCTGTAAACTATGGCTTATTGATGCTTTTTTTGGGGGCGTGTATAGCCTGTTGATCGAATAACCAGGTGTCGCAACGTTAAGCTTTAATTAAGCTGTCATCAACCTATGATTTACACATTAGCACTGCGTTAAGAGATTACATACAAACAGGTGCGGTCATCGTTGCTATCGTTTCCAATGCCTCAGATTAAAAATGTCATTGCCCTCAGGAAAAGTTCAAGTGAATTAAAATAGGAGATCTTAATAGTATCAGTAGCATTATCAAAACATGGTTACGGCGAGGTTTTTTCCCCTTTAGTCGCTCACGTTTGTAAAATCGAAATCAAAATGATTTGCAAATGCCTCAAAGACAATCCCTCATTCAACAGAGGGTAGCCATGGAGGACTGTGCTCCAGGACACAAATCCAGGTTTTTCAATACCTTTTCAATCCACTCAAAATGGGAAAAAAAAGTACCGACTGACATTTGATTGCCTAGTTTCGATTGCACGCCATCCACCCACACAGTCATTGTTTACTATCCATCTCATCTGGGTGTGGAATGTATTCTCAACCTTTGCAAATAATCTAACCTTTAGTTAAAAAGGTTATAATGACAGTCGTACATATTTCATAGAAACACAATGAATAAGCAGAATGAACATTAATGCAAGAAGTGCAACGCTACAAAAATATGGCAGAATTGGCTTAATTCTCAGTCGTGTTGAAGGGCAAGTCATTTCAGCTCTGTACATCATGCCATCTTGGTATGGTAAATCGTTCCATCGATCATTTCTTTAGTACACTTCTAGGGACCTTTGGTGGTTATGGGCATTCTACACTATCAATCACCATTACAAACCTGAACTAGTTGGGTGTAGAGGGATGATGAACCCACATGGATGATTAGACAGAAATCAGAGAAGCACACGGCAGTGAGAGAATAGATGGATAGTGTAATGTACTGTATGTTTATTATGCTGATGTATGACCAGGAAGAGGATTTATGCTTTTAACCAATCCCGACTAATAATGGTAAGATGAATAATAAATCTAACACTCAGTGTACCCCCCCTCACCACTACCACGTACCCTCATGCTGACGATGGCCACGCGGAGGTTGGTCCCCCCCAGGTCGATGGCTAGGGCGCTCTGAGTCTCCAGGATGTGGTTGATGTCCTGGGAGATGTCCCACTCCCTGATGGGGGGGAAGCAGAAGGTCTTTTGCAGCGGCTCATCAAGGTCGATGGCCTGCAGGAACTTCATGATGCGAGGCACCGCATTCCCGTCGCCATAGATCTTTGAGCTGGGGGGGGGAGGTCATACGGGAGGAAGAAGAGGGGAATTCAGTTCAATGTGAAAAATGGAAATTGTGAGGGTTACTATAAAAAAAATATATACACTACCATTCCAAAGTTTGGGGTCACTTAGAAATGTCCTTGTTTTTGAAAGAAAAGCACATATTTTGTCCATTAAAATAACATAAAATTGATCAATTCAGTGTAGACATCGTTAATCTTGTAAATGACTATTGTAGCTGGAAACGGCAGACTTTTTATGGAATATCTACATGGGCGTACAGAGGCCCATTATCAGCAACCATCACTCCTGTTTTCAAATGGCACGTTGTGTTAGCTAATCAAAGTTTATCATTCTAAAAGGCTAATTGATCATTAGAAAACGCTTTTGCAATTATGTTAGCACAGCTGAAAACTGTTGTTCTGATTAAAGAAGCAATACAACTGGCCTCCTTTAGACTAGTTGAGTATCTGGAGCATCAGCATTTGTGGGTTTGATTACAGGCTCAAAATGGCTAGAAACAAGGAACTTTCTTCTGAAACTCGTCAGTCTATTCTTGTTCTGAGAAATGAAGGCTATTCCATGGAGAAATTGCCAAGAAACTGAAGATCTCGCACAACGCTGTGTACTACTCCTTTCACTGAACAGCGCAATCTGATTCTAACCAGAATTGAAAGAGTGGGAGGCTCCGGTGCACAACTGAGCAAGAGGACAAGTACATCAGTGTCTAGTTTGAGAAACAGAAGTCCTCAACTTCATTAAATAGTACCCGCAAAACACCAGTTTCAACGTCAACAGTGTGAAGAGGCGACTCGGGATGCTGGACTTCTACACATTTCTAAGTGACCCCAAACTTTTGAATGGTAGTGTGTGAATATATATATATATATCTTAGAGCTGAAACAGGAGAAGGGGGATTTGAGCTTTTAGACCTTTCTTTAACAAGCCAAGTCAGGTTTAAGAAACACTGAAAAGAGAAAATTCTGCCGCAAATAGATTACCATAGATTTTTTTAAGGTACAAGTTCTTGAAATGGGGAAATGTAAGATTACTTAAAGGGTGACTGCACTGATTTGGCCTCGTTTTGAAGATTGCTCATTAAGAATTGCTAGCGACCATGACTGAAGCCGAAGGAGAGTTGTCTTGGGGGTGTGGTATGTTCATATGTTATAAACTGGGTGGTTCGAGCCCCAAATGCTGATTGGCTGACAGCCGTGGTACATCCGACCATATTCCATGGGTATGAAAAAAAAACCTTTTTTTCTGCTCTAGTTACATTGGTAACCAGTTTATAATAGCAATAAGGCACCTAATATGGCCAATATGCCATGGCTAAGGTCTGTATCCAGGCACTCCGCGTTGCGTCGTGCATGAGAACAGCTTTTAGCTGTGGTATATTGGCCATATACCACACCCCGTCGGGCCTTATTGCTTAATTGTACCATGGCAGGTACAGTTGTTTGTCCCTCCTGAGTCACCGTGCCACTTCCTCAAAATATTAAAATGGTCAGAATTAATCCGTAATCAAGACATCTGTAATTAAATGTGGAAGTTTTTACCGAGAAGGTTTTAGTCGCGCAATTCTAAATCTAGTGAAGGTGTTTGGTGCAGTATTTCTCAAGTTAACAAAATGTCCATGAGAAACTAGTCAGTACACTGCAGACAGTCTGTCGAGTGGCTACGCGCTCAGGACTGATTTCTGGGAACAATAACATGTCTGCGAATTCATTATCTGCAAGCTGTCAAACTATCGTAAATAAAGCACAAGTTACACGCTGTTTATCAGTGCCCTTAATCACTTGCTAGCTAGCTAAGTTCCAACTCTGTGTTCGTCAATGAAGCCAGGAAACAGTAGCTATCAGGCATATTGAGCAGCCAGGCCACAATCAGCTTATCAAGTCACTGGTGCGGTGCGAAGTGTGCGCTTCGAGCAGTTTTGCTTTTTTACAACTTTCTCATCATTACCAGAGTGTATCGGTCTGACAGTGTTTAATAGGGAATGATGTTACAAAACAGTTTTTTTGGGGGGGGACAATATGCTTACGAATGGGTTTAGGAATACTGACACGTTCCAGTTGAGAGACAAGTGCACTCTGATCGTCTCAACGATCATTTTGGCCAAGTAAGTGTCAGACTCGAGTGATTGACACTATCAAACACATCAGCAAGTGGCCACTCCAGGATTATTTCAGCATAACATTGGCAACAAGTCTGAGGTGCTGAGTAATGGGCAGGTCGGTCTCAGTCTGGATGCTCTGGCTGCTGTGATTGGATGGAGTGTGCGCAGCTGACAGAGGACAATCAGCACTGTCTTTTATTTTCTGTTAGTGGGCACTGGGCACGATCGTAATCCATCCCCAACTCACCAGTATGTCGTGACAAACTCCGTTTTGGCCTTTGACCAAAATGATCTTATTTACAGTTTGTAGTCAATTTTGACACTAGAATGAATGTTTCTGACTCGTATTGATGCCACGTGGGCCATTTAAAACCAAATAAGTTGGTTCTAAGCGGCGGTTCACCTTTAAGTTCAGTTCAGAGTGATTTGGAGTTTCTGTAACACACACTTTCCAGTGTTCCGTTTGTGACACTCAAGGTGCAGGTTGATGGTCTTGATGGACTTGATACTGAATGTTATGGATTATTCTCTTATCTGTTGATAGTGGTTGACGCCAGACTGGATGTACAAGGACACACTGATTATTCACTGTTGTATTGTACTGATGACATCCTGTGAACACTGTGATTCTGTATCAGCTGACAGTCGCTGCCTTTTTGTTTTGTCTTCCTTACAAGCCTCTCTGGTGTTGGTGTTTACTGAACATGTGGTTCTGTCTGATTAGGATAGAAAGGCCCCGTCTCCAAGAGGTCAGTTAGACGTTTTCTCTGCTTCTGGGCTGGATGGTGTCTCCCTGTTGTAACTTGTAATAACGATAATGCTAACCAGGGGTATCTCTTCCCGAACTGCAGCTCCAGGGCATGGTAGATCTTATTCTGAGTGTCTGCGTCTCGGACATGGAGGACGTTTTCACCTGGAAATAAAAAAATACAGCTCAACATCCTATAAGCATTCATAATGGGACGACTTGAAGAATGACAACAAAGCAATCACCAAAACACTCATACTGTATTGGCAAATTACAATGAAGAACTATACCAGGAAATATACAATGAAAAGTAACACTGGTAACCACAAGTAGGCCCAAATGGCACACATTTAGTCCAAAATGGCACACCATTTCTCCATTTAGTGCACTACTTTTGACCAGGGCCCATATTCGAGCACTATATAGGGAATGGGGTGCCATTTTGGACTAAATGGACATTAGTAGACCCCCCTACCCTGCCATTTTGGACTAAATGAACATTAGTAGACCCCCCTACCAGTCTCTCTCCCAGTCTGCCGGGACCCCAGGTTGATGACGGGGGTCCCGAAGGCCCCGGCCTCTCTGACGCCACAGCTGCTGTTGCCGATCATGGCCCCAGCGTGACACACCAGCTGGATGAACTGCTCGAAGGGCACGTGCTTCACCGCCCGGAAGTTAGGGTGCTGCTCCACGCCCTTCTTCCTCATCACACGCACCATCTCCTTACTTCCTGTTGGGGGTCGTCACGGAGACGGGACAGGGGTTGCCAGGAGTTACAAGACGGAACGGAGAAGACTGTGGGCTGTCTAATTTAACCGACTCCTACACAGTCTACACTTGGACATTCAACTGAATCAACTGCAGCCATTTCTTGTTTTGCCGTAGTGTTTTGATGGATTTTAAGTACTGTAAACTTGGTTTCTAATCCTTTCTGGGGGACATTCTACGCTCTTCAAACCAGTCCTAGCCCTAACCATGAGACCGACTGAAGGATTCAGCCCTAGACACTAAATTGCCTTAGGCATTTACTGTACATTCTGTTGGCATTAGATGAGACACTTGCTGTAGCGTGTAAGATGAAACCCAAAACACGTCATGCTTGTTCCTAGCCAATTACAGAGGAGGGAACATGTATTAGATCTAAGGATCAAAGATATGCAGCTGAACTGGAAAAGCAGATCCCTTCAACAGAGCAGCCTTCTCACACTATTGACCAAGGGAGAGTTGACACTAGCTCCAGCTCCACGATATGCGTGTGGGGTTACGCAATAAGACGGCGCCAAGAGGAGCGAAATGAGGAAAGGGCGACAAAATATAGAGAATCCCCCACTGACCTGCGTCTATGTTGGGGAAGAGGACGAGCGTTCGCTTGTTGAAGGAGATGAGGGCGTCCAACATCAGCTCGTAGATCTTGATGGAGTTCTTGATGTCAGTGGTGACCGGGTGCTGCAGGGCCACGATGTAGTCGTGCTCCTTCACATTGTCTCCTGTGGATGTCATTTAGAACATTCTAGTACTTTCTGAACTGGGTGTAGTCAACAGTCTACCGCTGCCACTGTTGTTTCTGCCCTGAAGGGACTAGCTAAAAGCCCCAGAAATCTATGAACTGATTTAACAATATTCTTATGATAACACGTTTCCCACATCTTTCCACACCGAAGGTACTAGCTACTGTACCATATCACTATACTATATAGTGGTATATGTACTATACCACTGTCCTAAAGTTGGTAATAAAAGGCTGGCCCTTTCAACCTGATTGGCCTGCAGCCCTGTCAATCACCCTTTATTGAAGCCTCCCCTCATTCCAACCAATCAGGTCGCTTGGATGCACTCCAGGGCACCGCCTACTCACACACCACGTTAGGGTGCGTTACCTGTATCTCGAGAAGACAAGTTGTTGGGATGCTGACAGACTTTTCACATGCTGTTTCTGAAGTGTGGTGCGTTCATTGACAAGTGCGTGTTGGAAATGAATAGTGGGTTCATGTTGGGTGTAATACCAGCCAGGGTTAGATATAATTATATGACAACGACACTGCGACTTTGTCACCTTGGTGATGTAAAGGCAGGCCATCAAACCTAAAACAAAAACGCCATCACTGTCCTCAGTCCAGGTAACTGTAGCTGACTAGGCCATCAAGGTCAGTACAAATTCCGACCAAGAGATCTGCTGCATATTCAAATAGGAGTTCAAAACTGGTGCTGTGCAGAAACTGTAGCCGTCTTAGTTTGGGTGCTTGACACTGACAGCAGAGGTTGTGTAATTCCCTGCCTGACCAGGAAAAACACTGGGCCCTGGAACCTGGCTATTAGTCTGGTATACTGCATTGAACTGCATTCCCCCACTGAAAAAAATTGAACGACACTGATTTAGGGGTTAAGGATAGTTACTCCAATACGTACCGAGCCAGTTCCTGATGATGTCCATGTAGTCGTCGCGGTGATGGGCGGCCAGCAGCTTGTCGTAGGAGGGGCAGCCCGCCAACAGGATGCGAGTGTGGTCCTCACACATGGCGATGAGGTGCTGTTCGGCGGTGCGGGTTCAGCAGGCGTGGTAGTGGGCCAGCTTGGAGATGGCGTGACGGATCGAGTTGTCGATGGTGCCACTCACATTGGGATGGGAAAGGAGGAAGGATCAGACATCAGGATAAAAAAGTCTGTAGTCTCTGTGGCGGTTTGTTGAGTGTTTGAAGCACTGCTATTGCCCTTAGGGAACAAATAGTTTTTATTGAACCAAGACCATTATCTCTGTTATGTTGCCTTCTTTGGTTTCCAGGACTTCTGTGTATTTTTGGTAACCTCGTTATTTTTTATGGTAATAAGCAGGTATTAACTCATTAGGTATTAATTACATAGTTAGATGGCAATTACACGGTAAATAGTAACTAAAATACACAAAACCACATTTAAAAAACATCCTATATCAAATACCAGGTGGAGGGAGCAACCAATATTTTAATCTAGTTATATTCGGCTCCCAACACTACTTCCGGAAAAAACCTTCAGATATATGACATCACTTCCTCCATCCCCTCACCTCCCCTCCCTCCAGGTGCAGGATGCGAATGTTCATCAGAGCGGCAGCAGTTGCCAGGGCGAGGGCGTCGCCGTGGACGACCAGAACGTCGGGACGGAGACGGTGGAGGACATCTGGCAGCTTGACCAGCGCCAGACCCACTGACTCCACCATGGCGGCCTCGTCCTCCCCACGCACGATGGTGTGCAGCTTGGAGCCGATGTCAAAGTCATCCTGCTCGATCATCCGGAACGTGTTGCTAAAGGAGGACAGGTGGTCAAACCAATCATTTAATGAATGAATGAATACATCCTATTAGACGATTTATAAATACATAAAGTTGATTCAACTAAGTGAAATGAACAATAAACAAAATATTGTCACGGATAAAAACACAAACTCAGACTTATTTCCAGTATGGTCCTCATTAAGGACAGGAGTTTTTCCTGGTCAGGTCAAGCAATCCGGAAAAAAACTTGAGACATGATTACTCAAATAACACTTTTTCATCAGAGTGCAAATAAACAATGACTGTCATTGTAAAAAACATTGGCAAATAGTTGTGATTTCAGTGGATCAGGAAAAACTAGTTCCAGCACACCCACATTCAGCTCAAACTCACCCATAATCGTCAATGAGATGGGAACCCAGCACCACCACCTCCAGCTCAAACTCATCCGGGTTGGCCTTGATGCCAAACATGATGGGTGCCAGCTTGAGTAGTCTGCCCGGTTACACGTTGCCACGCACACCCGCAGCTTCCTCATGGCTTTGCTCTCCTCCATCCTGTCAGTCTTCAATTCAATTCAATTCAATTCAAGGGCTTTATTGGCATGGGAAACATGTGTTAACATTGCCAAAGCAAGTGAGGTAGACAACATACAAAGTGAATATATAAGGTGAAAAACAACAAAAATGAACAGTAAACATTACACATACAGAAGTTTCAAAACAGTAAAGACATTACAAATGTCATATTATATATATATATATACACAATGTACAAATAGTTAAAGGACACAAGATAAAATAAATAAGCATAAATATGGGTTGTATTTACA
This sequence comes from Oncorhynchus nerka, assembly GCF_034236695.1. Classification (NCBI taxonomy): domain Eukaryota; kingdom Metazoa; phylum Chordata; class Actinopteri; order Salmoniformes; family Salmonidae; genus Oncorhynchus; species Oncorhynchus nerka. Next base: position 32,764,562 of record NC_088413.1, on the reverse strand, counting down.
ATGGTGTTTGTTCTTCACTGGTTGCCCTTTTCTCGTGGCAACAGGTCACAAATCTTGCTGCTGTGATGGCACACTGTGGAATTTCACCCAGTAGATATGGGATTTTTTCAAAATTGGATTTGTTTTCGAATTCTTTGTGGATCTGTGTGATCTGGGGGAAATATGTATCTCTAATATGGTCATACATTGGGCAGGAGGTTAGGAAGTGCAGCTCAGTTTCCACCTCATTTTGTGGGCAGTGAGCACATAGCCTGTCTTCTCTTGAGAGCCATGTCTGCCTACGGCGGCCTTTCTCAATAGCAAGGCTATGCTCACTGAGTCTGTACATAGTCAAAGCTTTCCTTAATTTTGGGTCAGTCACAGTGGTCAGGTATTCTGCCGCTGTATACTCTCTGTTTAGGGCCAAATAGCATTCTAGTTTGCTCTGTTTTTTTGTTCATTCTTTCCAATGTGTTAAGTAATTATCTTTTTGTTTTCTCATGATTTGGTTGGTCTTCTCTCTCGTCCTCTGCATTCTCAGATAGTACAGTTCCTGGTGAGCAGAGAGAGAGAGAGAGAGAGATGATGGTGTTTAGAGTTGAGACGCTGGAATGTCAGTCAAAGGAAGCTGTGATGAAAACAGTGAGGTTTATAGGAGTGGCCTGTGGCACGATGCTCCTCATCATGTTCTGTGAAGGGAGTAGTACACAGCATTGTACTAGATCTTCAGTTTCTTTGCAATTTGTCACATGGAATAGCCTTCATTTCTCAGAACAAGAATAGACTGACGAGTTTCAGAAGAAAGTTATTTGTTTCTGGCCATTTTGAGCCTGTAATCGAACCCACCAATGCTGATGCTCCAGATACTCACCATTTTAGATAAGCATGCTCCGTTCAAAAAATGCAGAACGAAGAACAGATATAGCCCCTGGTTCACTCCAGACCTCTGACTGCCCTCGACCAGCACAAAAACATCCTGTGGCGGACTGCAATAACATCGAATAGTCCCCGCGATATGCAACTGTTCAGGGAAGTCAGGAACCAATACACGCAGTCAGTCAGGAAAGCTAAGGCCAACTTCTTCAGGCAGAAGTTTGCATCCTGTAGCTCCAACTCCAAAAAGTTCTGGGACACTGTGAAGTCCATGGAGAACAAGAGCACCTCCTCCCAGCTGCCCACTGCACTGAGGCTAGGTAACACGGTCACCACCGATAAATCCATGATTATCGAAAACTTCAACAAGCATTCCTCAACGGCTGGCCATGCCTTCCGCCTGGCTACTCCAACCTCGGCCAACAGCCCCCCCCGCAGCTACTCGCCCAAGCCTCTCCAGGTTCTCCTGTATATTAATTCTCAGGGTAATTTTATTTATGATAATGACCTGGAGCGGCAATCCAAGTCATGCATGGTGTTGCTAAGCGGTGAAACAGCTGTTGCTAAATGACGAGACCCCAGAGTTGACCCTTGAACCACAAGCCTTTTGAGCACGGCAGATTCAGAAATATCTAGTTGAGGTCAGGAATTATAATATCAATTGGTGTCTATCTATCGAAAGATAACAGGACAGCCCCATCAGCAAACAGAAATGTAGGATGTTTAAAATATATATATATATATATATATATGTGCACATGGAAAACTAGTTATAGAAATTGACGCTATGTAGAAAAACATTGGTTAGGTGTGTTACTTGGCGACGCACTACTTTAAATGTATTGACGGAACCGTATAGCTACTACCTCAGCTGCGTGTCGATACCGTGTGGCTAATGTCTCTAGTAGAGTTAAGACTGTAGTTTTGTTTCAAGCAACTGTGTCTCCAACTCTTAACAGTCCTATCAATATAGTAGTACCTTCATATAATATGCAGGCATATTATCTGAAGGTTAACTTTAGTCTGTTTAATACTATTTAAGAGATCTCCTGCCATTAGAAAGGCTATTTATTTATATCTGCTTTATACCTGGTAACCTGCAGCCTTTCGGGTTCAATAAGGCTCCTGAAAAGCTGTGCAAAGGCAACCATGTTGTTGGAGGGCCGTTTCTTTCCAACATTATCTCTGCTGTTTCAGTGTCTTGTAGAATAACCACACACACCCCCCCCCCTCGCACAAATAACTGCAGAGATGGGTGTTTATTTTGTATTTTTAAAGGAGTTATTTATGCAATAGCTATTGTACTGTACTAGAATGTCTGTTGGTTGACATAATGTTGAACGGACACTCTGAATCCCTCATTTGGAGAGCGTCATTACAATTTTTAAGAATGAATACGCCAACTTGGTGGCTATGTGGTTGGAGTTTCCGCCCTGAGATTGGAAGGTTGGGAGTTCGATCCCTGGCCGAGTCATACCAAATACGGTCAAACTAAGACTCTGCATTAAAATATGTATATTTGGAGGGGGGCTGCAATAGACTAGCGTCCTGTCCAGGGTGGTGTACTTGTACAGCTGCCTCACGCGACAGGAGATGGGCTCCTGTTCCGATGAGTTGTTCTGGCTAGCACAATCCAAGGCTCGTACGAGGCGATTCATGACAAAATCCAACAGTCGAAGTCTAATTTCACTAGCCTGATACTGTCGCAGAGCCCTGCATGTAGACAGTCAACTGTTGCGTTGATGTCGCTAGTACGTCTGTATATCTAAACTGAAAGCTCATTGGATACACCGTTGCTTCAAACATGCTTCAAATGTGATCTGCTTAGAATCTGTTAATAGCTACTAGCATCCCACTGTCTACCATAGAATGACATGCTACTCTTGTTGCCCAACTCGCACTCTTAGTCTTGCAGCCCTTGTATCTATCTGCCATTGAATTCATTCGATCGCTAAAGAGCAAAGGTTCCCATATAAGCAAACGTCCTTGTCTCTGCCAAAACAAAGACCCACGGCTACTGAGACCAAGGGGGCACGTATTTTTGCCTCACCCAACCAACTCAATGGCACAGCAGATGAAGGCTGCAAGCTAAGCACACTTAGTGCACAGAAAAATTAAAATAATCTGCCCCCCTGAAATGACTTTTTTTCTCTCTGGGAAAATGCATGCTGGCTTTTGTCATCTGCATAAAGCTCATTTACTTTTCATTTCTATATATCTGACTTGTGATCTGTTTCTCCTTGTTTCTTTTCCTATGCACCTTTAAGCACACACATTACCCATCCTTGCTACCGCCTAGACCAGTTAAGTAAAAAAACAAAAAGACAATATCCTAGTAGGGAGAAGTGTATATTAGCCTAGAAAAATGGCAAGACAATATTCAATAGTGGTGCACAATTAGACTAGACTGTAGTCGAGGCTCTCCAACCCTGTTCCTGTAGATTTTCGCTCCAACCCTTAAAAAAAAAAAAAAAGATAATGAACTGGTTGATAAGCTGAATCGGGTTAGTTACAACTGGAGTTGGAGTTAGAAAGCTACAGGAGGGTAGCTCTCCAGGAACAGGATTGGAGAGCCCTGCTGTAGATGAATACAAAATCCACTGCCAATTGAAATGATTTTTAGAAGCTGGGTGTCCCTTCTGTGATACGTTTGGTCCACTAGTCCTGTTCGTACCTGTAGTCTCGTTGTGACAGTGAATTTTCATTGGCTTCTCATCCCCATTTTGCTCTGTGTATTGTGTTCTAGTTTATAGAGGGGGTCTTTCAATTTTCTTAAGTCTTTGGCAGTGGAAGTGTCCTATCTTGGGTGGGTGGGTGGGCGGGTTTGGGTGGGTTTGGGTGGGTTTGGGTTTTGCTATTCCCCCTGGCTTGCATTTCAAAATGTCTTATTGTGATTGTGGCACTATCATTTCTTATTTATTTAATTTCAGTTATGTATGCTAAGCCTTCTAGTGGAATTAGATGCCCTTTTGGGTTCGGTATCGGTGTGAAGATTGTGACATGTCAATCAAAAGTCTCTTATGGTTATTATATCAAGTGTTTGCTGCATTTCAAATGGCCTGCTTTCCACTAAGCGCACTTATCAAGCACAAGTATAAAGGACATAAAACAAAACATATTCCTAATGCTATACTTGGATCTTGAGAGAATATTTGAACGTAACCAAAAGGCAAGTTACCCCCCCCAGTTCTGTGACGAACTGCATTTTTAACCAACCAAACCGCATTTTAACCGTTAAAAAAAAAACCTGCGCTTGTTTTTTCCCAAAACCCCTTGATTAGACTGACAGGGAAAAGCAGGTAACTAGCTAGCTGTATGACTGAGGTTATAGGGGGCATGCTGTATGATCTTATCCAACCCTGTTCTCTTCATCTGGTTTTGATGTGGCCACCCGGAGAATGTTTATTTTTTTGGGATGTACTGTAATGTAGTTGGGTCTCCGCTGCTGTCTACTCGACACTTCCTCCTCAAGCAAAGGTTTTTAGATTCAGACCTCACTAAAACTGTTTGACTAAAACGCTGGAAAATCCATGCTAAAATGGCACCATTTTCATATTGAATCTTTTTATTTTTACGTTATTGTCAACTACCAAATTGATTTGTGTCATGCAGGTAGTTTAGATCCATTCGGCATGTATTTCTATGGGGATTCCCCATGTCTGTCCCTGTGGTGTTGCGGAGGAGGAGGTGTGTAAGTGAACAGCAGTAAGGCCCTCTGTAAAACTGCTGATCTCTGGGGCCCAGGCCTGCTCCCTCCCTCTCTAAAGCGCTGTCCCCCTCCCGTGTTGCTTTGCAGAGCGGCCGAGGAGGCCATGCTGTCGGACATGGACGAGAACAACCCGGGCACCGAGTGGGAGTGCGTGGCGCCTCTGCGATTTCAACCCAAAGTCCAGCAAGCAGGCAAAAGACGTGTCCCGCATGCGCTCTGTCCTCATCTCCCTCAAGCAGGCCCCTCTGGTCCGCTAACCCCCCTTCGCTCTGTTAGATGTCTCAATTCAGTCCCTACCACTCCCCTTCGCACTAACCATTCATTCAGCGTTTGCAGATCTGAAGGCTCTGGATGCGTAAATGCAGTGTCTTGGTGGAGCTTCCACGATCCACCATGTCGCTTTTCACCTTAGAGATCTGTTAACGTTGAGGGGCCGAGGGGAAAGGAGGTGAATTGAGACGGCTGTATCTCTACCCTAACCCTCTCTGGACCCAGATTGCAACCAACCTCTCATAGGGCAATGTATCATCCCCCCCCCCTACCTATCTACCTACCTGAGGTCGTCGTTGTTCATGGATTGATATTATTCCTCTCTTCCATCTCCCTTTCCATCATTAAAGAACAAAATAAGTATATACGCATTTATTTTTTGTTTCTATTCTTTTAAGGACCAAACTCTGTTTATTAAGTGTGTTGGAAACCCATTTAGAGCCGGCTTGTGGCATTTATTGTGACTATTTCAATCTATGCATTTTCCCATTTGAACCATGAATCAAGTACGGTAAATATCTCTCTGTGTGTGTGTAAGCATCAAGGTTGGGGTCAATTCCATTTAAATTCCGGTCAATTCAGAAAGTACACAATTCCAAATCAAATTTTTGCTAATTGAAAAGCATTGAAGAGAATTTGAATTTCCGTGTACTTCCTGAATTGCAACGGAATTGCCCCCAAACATCATGTGGTGTATTATGTACTCTATATGTGTGTACCTATGTACATATACAGGCAATATATACATTTACATTGTGGTTAAGATTTACTGTAGCCCATGTGTTGCTTAATGTGTTCATTGTCCATCAATTTCAATATCAGTAAAACATGAAACTTTTGTCGTCAACGTCGTTATTGAAGTGTTGTCCGTGACATTCAAATTATTATGGTTGCACCTAATTGGAAGTAAAATTTCAGGTGAGACAAATGACATTTTATACTGCGTTTTCAATTAAAATATGTTTAGTGTTCCCTTAGGCCCTCCACCACTTTTGCTGTTTGTTGTATGGCCTTGGGTTCTCTCTGGGTTCAAAAGAATCTGGTGAAAATGAATATCTGGCTTCAAATGAATCTCTGGTGAAAATGGCAGAGAGGAAGAGGTGAAGCGAGGGGGTTTTCTGTTCAAATCTGTCCACGGGAAGCAGACCGCCTGCCTTTTGGATGACTCCCATTGTTAGGGCAGAGACAATCATCTCAAGTATGCAGTATCTCAAATGGTCAAACCGAAGTTGCATACCTTTGATCAAAGTTGGTTGGGAGGTGGCCAGTCAGAACGTGACATCTTTGAGCTTGAATCTGTTCAACCAATAAATGGCTTTATTAGTTATGTTCATGTATATTTGGTGTAGCAATGAGCTATTGTGGATTTTTACAAATGCAACCTAATTTGGAATGTCTATCAGGAGTATTCAACTCTTAAAGCCAATTTCTGTTTGATCCGAAAATGTGGTCGGAGGCTCCGTATGTAGGGTGTGACACAATTGCAGAGGCCGAATTGAGTTCCGTACGCATTGCCGTGTGCCTCCCAAATGTTTTAACAATGCGGAGGGCTCCGCACTGACATGATTGGTTGGCGGAAGGTCCTGTTTAAACAAACTCACTTCCTTCACAACAGCTCTACTCAACTGTACTGCTCATCGAAGCACAATAAGTATTAAAGCCCCGACCTCTGCAGAGGCAAATACTGCACGGCCAATGCAGACGTGGGATTGCCAATGCGGTGCCTTTAACACTACCGAGGTCTGGAGCCTGCTGGTTTTCTGTTCTACCTGCTAATTAATTGCACCCACCTGGTGTCCCAGGTCTAAATCAGTCCCTGATTCGAGGGGAGGAATGAGGGGGAAGCAGTGGAACTAGCTTCAAGGTCCAAAGTTGAGTTTGAAGGGGTTTATATGGTCATTCCATATAGGCTAGATATACACTGCTCAAAAAAATAAAGGGAAGACTTAAACAACACAATGTAACTCAATCGCACTTCTGTGAAATCAAACTGTCCACTTAGGAAGCAACACTGATTGACAATAAATGTCACATGCTGTTGTGCAAATGGGATATACAACAGGTGGAAATTATAGGCAATTAGCAAGACACCCCCAATAAAGGAGTGGTTCTGCAGGTGGTGACCACAGAGCACTTCTCAGTTCCTATGCTTCCTGGCTGATGTTTTGGTCACTTTTGAATGCTGGAGGTGCTTTCACTCTAGTGGTAGCATGAGACGGAGTCTACAACCCACACAATTGGCTCAGGTAGCGCAGCTCATCCAGGATGGAACATCAATGCGAGCTGTGGCAAGAAGGTTTGCTGTGTCTGTCAGCGTAGTGTCCAGAGCATGGAGGCGCTACCAGGAGACAGGCCAGTACATCAGGAGACGTGGAGGAGGCCGTAGGAGGGCAACAACCCAGCAGCAGGACCGCTACCTCCGCCTTTGTGCAAGGAGGAGCAAGAGAGAGCCCTGCAAAATGACCTCCAGCAGGCCACAAATGTGCATGTGTCTGCTCAAACGGTCAGAAACAGACTCCATGAGGGCCCGACGTCCACAGGTGGGGGTTTTGCTTACAGCCCAACACCGTGCAGGACGTTTGGCATTTGCCAGAGAACACCAAGATTGGCAAATTCGCCACTGGCACCCTGTGCTCTTCACAGATGAAAGCAGGTTCACACTGAGCACATGTGACAGACGTGAAAGAGTCTGGAGACGCCGTGGAGAACGTTCTGCTGCCTGCAACATCCTCCAGCATGACCGGTTTGGTGGTGGGTCAGTCATGGTGTGGGATGGCATTTCTTTGGGGGGCTGCACAGCCCTCCATGTGCTCGCCAGAGGTAGCCTGACTGCCATTAGGTACCGAGATGAGATCCTCAGACCCCTTGTGAGACCATATGCTGGTGCGGTTGGCCCTGGGTTCCTTCTAATGCAAGACAATGCTAGACCTCATGTGGCTGGAGTGTGTCAGCAGTTCCTGCAAGAGGAAGGCATTGATGCTATGGACTGGTCCGCCCGTTCCCCAGACCTGAATCCAATTGAGCACATCTGGGACATCATGTCTCGCTCTATCCACCAACAGACTGTCCAGGAGTTGGCGGATGCTTTAGTCCAGGTCTGGGAGGAGATCCCTCAGGAGACCATCCGCCACCTCATCAGGAGCATGCCCAGGCATTGTAGGGAGGTCATACAGGCACACACACTACTGAGCCTCATTTTGACTTGTTTTAAGGACATTACATCAAAGTTGGATCAGGCTGTAGTGTGGTTTTCCACTTTAATTTTGAGTGTGACTCCAAATCCAGACCTCCATGGGTTGATACATTTGATTTCCATTGATAATTTGTGTGATTTTGTTGTCAGCACATTCAACTATGTAAAGAAAAAAGTATTTAATAAGAATATTTCATTCATTCAGATCTAGGATGTGTTATTTTAGTGTTCCCTTTATTTTTTTGAGCAGTGTATAATAGCTAGGCTATGAAAACATTCCCAGAGGACTGAAAGACCTGCTAGTTTACGTTGTCATACTCTCTTGACATAGTACTTTACATTAAACTAATTCATTGTTCAGGGAAGAGTATTTACCTAATTTTGGAAGCCAGGCCCCTCACATCTCACTGTATTTGTACATGGAAAACAGTGTGGTGACATACCGTAACCAAGTGATACATCTATAACAGTAAATATTAGGCTGAACGCGAGAGAGGAATTGTTGATGGCCACGTTCCACCCTCTATGAAAACAGAGGCGGCATTCCAGTCAGTAGCTCTACGTTTCCTTTAATCATTGGTAGGTGATGGTCTGACTGACTGTTGCTCAGGTGAATTGTCTGACTCTAGACAACTACACTGAACAAAAATATAAACACAACATGCAAC